>NW_012148507.1:2411379-2412127 GCF_000956105.1 Propithecus coquereli
AGTGCCCCAATCTTTAGGAAGGATCTTGCCACTCCTGGGTTATTTGGACCCTATTCCCCCTTAAAGGGGTGTTAGGAGCAAGGCAGATCGCAGCTTAAGCTCCCATGTGGTGAATCGCACCTGTGTGTATAAACCCCACTGCCCTCTAGTAGCTTGAGATGGAGGGCACTGTGTTGAGCTGTGGGGTTATCCTCTCTGTCATTGGTTGCAGATTGTGTGGAGGAGCCAGTTATCAAGGCAATCTAATGCCTCTGTGTTGGTTTCTGGTCCCCAGGTGAGGAATACTAGTGCCCCAATCTTTAGGAAGGATCTTGCCACTCCCGAAGGTTACTTGGACCCTATTCCCCCTTAAAGTGGTGGTAGGAACAAAGCAGATCGCAGCTGCTGCCTACCAGCCTGGACGTGTGTGCTTCTATGGTTGCTTGATCTGTGGCTAGGGGGAGCTGCTAATACGTTGTTCAGGGTTCTTCGACCACACTTGGGAGGCTGCTCCTGATGGGAGGGGTTACTTCGTGCACCTGCTGTGATCTCTGGCCAGGATTTTCCTTCCCTAACCGCAAACCCCACTGTTGGCAGCTGCCCAGACATGGAGATCAGGCCCCAGAGTTATGATCCTACTGGATGACCTACACCCATCTGACAGGCCGAGTCACGGGGCTGTCAACCATGGATCTGCTCTAACGCCATGCAGATTCAAGCCAGTTGCACAGAGAAGGTGGCTTTTCTTGCCTCTCCCTACCTCCAGGGG
>NW_012148507.1:2412392-2416448 GCF_000956105.1 Propithecus coquereli
TTGCATTTTTCTATAAATCACTTTTGGTAGAATGGACATTTTAACAATATTGATTCTACCAATCCATCAGCATGGTAGAGATTTCCATCTGTGCACATCATCTATAATTTCTTTTCTCAGTGATTTGTAGTTCTCCCTATAAATATCTCTCACCTCCTTTGTTAAATATATTCCTAAATATTTAAATTTCTTTGATGCTATTGTGAAAGGTGTTGCATCCTTCATTTGATTTTCAGCTTGACTGTTATTGGTGTATATGAATGCCATTGATTTGTGTGTATTAATTTTGTATCCTGAGACTTTACTGAATTTGTTTATCAATTCCAGGAGTCTCTTGGCTGAATCCTTGGAATTTGCTACGTACAATAGCATATCATCAGCAAAAAGTGAGAGTTTGACCTCTTCTGCCACCATTCGGACACCCTTAATTCCCTTTTCTTGTCTGATGACTCTGGAAAGGACTTCCAGCACTATATTGAACAAAAGTGGGGATAGTGGGCAGCCTTGTCAGGTTCCAGTTCTAAGCTGGAATTATTTCAATTTTTCCCCATTCAATATGATATTGGCTGTAGGTTTGTCATATATGGCCTTAATAATTTTAAGGAATGTCCCATCTATGCCTAATTGGTTGAGGGTTTTTATCATAACAGGGTGCTGGATTTTATCAAATGCTTTTTCTGCATCTATTGAGAAAATCATATGGTCTTTGTTCTTGCTTTTATTTATGTGGTGAATTACATTTATAGATTTGCGTATGTTGAACCAGCCTTGCATCCCTGGGAGAAAGCCCACCTGGTTGCAGTGAATTATTTTTTTGATGTGCTGTTGGATTCTGTTTGCCAAAATTTGGTTGAGAATTTTTGCATCTATATTCATGAGGGATATTGGTCTGTAGTTTTCTTTTTTTGTTACATCATTTCTTGGCTTTGGTATCAAGGTGACATTGGTTTCATAGAATAGTTGGGGAGGATACCATCCTTCTCAATGTTTTGGAATAATTTCTGCAGTATAGGTATGAGTTCTTTGTATGTTTGGTAAAATTAGGCAGTGAACTCATTTGGTCTGGGACTTTTTTTTGGAAGATTTTTTAATGCTGCTCCAATTTCTGCACTTGCTATTGGTCTGTTCGGGAGTTCTATTTCCTCCTGATTGAGCTTAGAGAGGTTGTGTGTTTCCAAGAATTTGTCCATTTCCTCCACATTTTGTAGCTTTTGGGTATATAGATTTTTATAGTATTCAAAGATAATGTTTTGTATTTTCATGATGTCTGTAGTGACTTCTCCTTTTTCATTTCTGAATTTCTGATTGAGTTTGTTAAAGTCCTTTCCTTTCTAGTTCTTGTCAGTCCAGCAAGAGGGCTATCGATTTTGTTTATCTTTTTGAACAACCAGCTTTTGGTTTTATTCATCTTGTGTATAGTTCTTTTGTTCTCAATTTCATTTAGTTCTGCTTTAATCTTAGCTATTTCCTTTCTTCTGCTAGGTTTATAATTAATTTGGTCTTCTTTTTCCAGTTCCTTGAGACGGTTTATTAGTTTGTTGATTTGTGAGCTTTCTCTCTTTTGGATGTGAGCATTTAATACCATTAGTTTTCCTCTCAGGAATGCTTTTCCTATGTCCCACAGGTTTTCATAGCTTGTGTCCCCATTATCATTTAATTCAAAGATTTTTTTGATTTCCATCTGAATCTCTTCCTTCACCCAGCAGTCATTTAACAACAGATTGTTTAATTTACATGACTTTGTGAAGCAGTGAGTGTTTCTGTTGGAATTGATCTCCAGTTTTATACCACTATGATCTGAGAAGATACATGGTATAATTTCTATTTTTTTAAATTTGTTGAGGTCTGGTTTGTGGCCTAGAATGTGGTCTATTTTGGTGGAAGTTTCATGAGCTGATGAGAAGAATGTATATTAGGCTTTATTTGGGTGGAATGTTCTGTAGATGTCTGTTAGACCCATTTGTTCTAGAGCTCTGTTTAAGTCCCTTATTTCTTTGCTTATTTTTTGTTTGGAGGATCTGTCCGTTTCAGACAGTGGGGTGTTGAAATCCCCCACTACTATGGCATTACTGTTTATCATGCTATTTAGTTCATATAGGGTTTGCTTTATATATCTGGGTGCTCCTGTGTTGGGTACATAGACATTAATAATTGTTAAGTCTTCTCGTTGGATTCTTCCTTTCATCATTATATAGTGACCATCTTCGTCTTTCTTTACTTTTGCTATTTTAAAATTTATGCTGTCTGAAATCAGAATCGCTATCCCCACTCTTTTTTGGTTTCCATTTGCCTGAAAGTTTGTTTTCCAACACTTGACCTTGAGTCTGAAAGTGTCTTTGCAGGTTAGATGCGTTTCCTGGAAACAGCAGATACTTGGCTTATAATGTTTTATCCACTCAGCCAGTCTATGTCTCTTCAAAGGACAATTCAAGCCATTCACATTTATTGAGAGGATTGATATTTGGGGTAGATTTCTGTTCATATTGTTGGGTAAGTTCTTATTGTTTTGTTTTACCTCTCGAGCCATTGTGGAATCCAGATTCTGGGCTTTAACTCTTGAGTGTTTTTAATTTTGTGGGTGTCTATTGTGCTGTTTGGTGTATAATGCAGGTCAAAATACTTCCTGTAGAGCAGGTCTGGTCTTTGCAAATTCCATCAGTGATTGCTTTTCTGGAACAGTCTTTATTTCTCCCTCATAGATGAAGCTCAGTTTTGCCCAGTAAAGAATTCTAGGTTGGCCATTGTTCTGTTTAAGAAGATTGAGGATGGGTCCCCAGTCCCTTCTGGCTTGTAGGATTTCATTTGAGAAGTCTGCAGTTAGTCTGATAGGTTTTCCTTTGTAGGTTATCTATTCTTTTTGTCTTACTGCTTGAAGGATTGCCTCTTTCGTGTTTTCTTTGGCCAGCCTGATAATTATGTGCCGTGGTATTTGCCTCTTCATGTTGAGTCTCCCAGGAGTTCTATGTGCTTCTTGTATCTGGATATCTAGGTTTCTGGCCAGGCCAGGCATAGTTTCCTCCAGTATTCCAAGAAATAGATTTTCCAGCCTTTGTGTGGTTTCTTCTTCTCTTTCTGGATGCCTATAATTCTTATATTTGGTTTCTTTACATAATCCCACATTTCTTGTATATTTTGTTCTTGTCTCTTGCTTCTGTGTTCTTTTTCTTCATCTGATTTGTTTAGCACATAGGCATTATCTTCAAGCTCTGAGATTCTCTCCTCTGCATGATCCATTCTATTTTTAAGGCTTTCTACTGTATTTTGAAGTTCCTTCAATGCCTCCTTCATTTCCAAGATTTATGTTTGGTTTTTTCATAATATTTCAATTTCTTTAGAGAATTTTTCATTCATTTCCTGAATTGTTCTCTTGGTTTCTTTGTGTTGTGTTTTGAATTTCTCTTCAATTCCATTGAGTTTCTTTACAATCCATATCCAGAATTCTTCCTCCATCAATTTAATCATTTCATTTAAATTAGTATCTGATTTTGAGGGTCTCATGATTTCTTTTGGGGGTGACTTTTCTCTTTGCTCTTTCATATTCCCTGTGTTTTTTCTCTGGCTTTTTCTTATCAGCGTAATTGATTGAGAACTGGGAGTGCTAAGACTGGTTTGTGCCCTTAACTTCAAGCCCCGAAGGGACATTCCTTAACAGTGGTGGGAGGAGGAGCACTGGTCTTGTATTGCCTTAGAGGTATTTTGGCAAGTTGGGTTACCTCTGACCTGTTGTCTTAACCTCTTGCCAGTGGAGATTAGTGAGTTTGGTCCCCCAGCTTAAGTTCCCATGCAGTGAATCACATCTGTGTGTATAACTCCTCTGCCCTCTAGTAGCTTGAGATGGAGGGCACTGTGTTGAACTGTGGGGTTACTCTCTCTGTCATTGGTTGTAGATTGTGTGGAGGAGCCAGTTATCTAGGTAATCTGATGCCTCTGTGTTGGTTTCTGGTCCCCAGGTGAGGATACTAGTGCCCCAATCTTTAGGAAGGATCTTGCCACTCCTGGGTTATTTGGACCCTATTCCCCCTTAAAGGGGTGTTAGGAGCAAGGCAGATCGCAGCT
>NW_012148507.1:2416604-2418248 GCF_000956105.1 Propithecus coquereli
TATTTTTATTTTTTAATTCAGGATATTATGGGGGTACAAACATTTTGGTTACATGAAATGTATTTGCCTCGCTCAAGCCAAGGCTGCAAGCATGTCCTTCCCCCATACAGTGAGACCTGTCTCCATTAGCTGTGAGTTTACTCACCTCACCTGCTCTATCCCCCACTGCCCCACCCCTCCACCTGACCAGCACCCAGTCAGTGTTACTACCATGTGAGCACCTTAGTGTTGCTCAATTAGTACCAGTTTGATGACAAGTACATGTGGTGCATGTTTTTCGATCCTTGTGATACCTCACTTCGAAGGATGGGCTCAATCTCTATCTAGAATAATATAAGAGGTGCTAGATCACCATTGTTTTTTGTAGCTGAGTAGTATTACATGGTGCACATATACCACATTTTATTAATCCACTAATATATTGATGGGCATTTGGGTTGTTTCCACATCTTTGCAATTGTAAATTGTGCTGCTATAAACATTAAAGTGCAGATGTCTTTATTATAGAATGTTTTTTTTTTCCTTTGAATAGATGCCTAATAGTGGGATTGCTGGATCAAATGGTATTTCTATTTTTAGCTCTTGAGGTATCTCCAAATTACTTTCCACAGGGGTTGTACTAATTTGCAGTCCCACCAGCAGTGTAAAGAGTGTTCCAATCTCTCCACATTCATGCCAGCATTTGTTATTTGGGGACTTTTTGATAGAGGCCATTCTCATTGGAGTCAGGTGATATCTTATTGTAGTTTTGATTTGCATTTCCCTAATCATTAGACATGTTGAGTACTTTTTTATATGTCTGCTGGCCATTATTCTGTCTTCTTTTGAAAAGTTTCTGTTCCTGTCCTTTGCCCATTTATTAATGAGGTTGTTTGATTTTTTTCTTGTTGATTTTCTTAAATTCTATATAGATTCTTGTTATCAGCCCTTTATCAGATGTGTAGAAAGCAAATATTTTCTCCCATTCTGTAGGTTGTCTATTAGCTCTAAGGACAGTTTCCTTGGCTGTGCAGAAGCTTTTTAATTTGATCAAGTCCCATTTGTTTATTTTTGTTGCTGCTGTGATTGCTTTGGGGGTCTTCTTCATAAATTCTTTACCTAGGCCAACGTCTAAAAGAGTCTTCCCCACATTTTCTTCCAAAATTGTTAAGGTTTCACACGTTAGGTTTACGTCTGTTATCCAACGTGAATTGATTTTTGTGAGAGGTGAGAGTTGGGGATCCAGTTTAAAACTTCTGTATGTGGAAATCCAGTTTTCCCAGCACCACTTATTGAATAGAGATTCTTTTCCCCAATGTATACTTTTGTTTGCTTTGTCGAAGATTAGATGACAATATGAGGATGGTTTTATATCTGGGATCTCTGTATTATTCCAAAGGTCTATATCTCTGTTCTTGTACCAGTATCATGCTGTTTTGGCTACTATAACCTTGTAGTAAAGATTGAAGTCTGGCAGACTGATACCTCCCAATTTTTTCTTTTTGCTTAAGATTGCTTTGGCTATACAAGGTCTTTTCTGGTTCCAGACAAAGTGTAGAATTATTTTTTCTAAATCTGTAAAGAATGATGGTGGAATTTTGATAGGGATTGCATTTTTCTATAAATCACTTTTGGTAGAATGGACATTTTAACAATATTGATTCT
>NW_012148507.1:2427668-2453073 GCF_000956105.1 Propithecus coquereli
GGGGCTGTCAACCATGGATCTGCTCTAACGCCATGCAGATTCAAGCCAGTTGCACAGAGAAGGTGGCTTTTCTTGCCTCTCCCTACCTCCAGGGGTGGAGCCTACCACTTTTGGTAGTAAAGTCTCAGTGCTAGGGGGAGGGGTTATGCCCGAGTCCGCCCAGCGTCCCAGCGCCCCAGCGCCTGTGAATCCCGCAGGTTCCAGCCTCCGTGACTGGGAAAGCACTCAAAATTTGCTCATCAACAGGGACCCAGCTAATTGACAACAGGTCGTGGAAGGGCAGAGCCTGTCGCTAGAGTCCCCGCGCTGGAGGGAGGGTGCTGCCGGAAACCGTGGCGCACCACAGCATCTGGGCTGTGGCGGCTGCCCACCCGCAGAGCGCTAGCGCTGGGGGCGACTGTTCAGGAGTTGGCAGATGTGGGATTGGGAAACTGAGGCAACAGGATGCCGTTGTCTCCTGTGTGTCGCCCTCCCGCAATCTCCCGCCCGTCCAGCAGGACGTCTTGCACTTTCTGACCCACCCTGAGCCCGCCTAATCGTCCGCAGCGGTTTCCAGGTTAGAGCCCCCTTTTCAGTGTTCACCTTCGTTGTTCTGGTCCCGCTGACGGCCGGAGGCGAGGTGCCTGTCTCCTAACTCCCTCCAACAGTAGCTCAGACCAGTCCCTCGCCTGCCCAGTGCAGTCCTAGCGCAGAGCTGCGGGGAGTTCAAGATGCTTCCTGCTATCCTTCTCTCCACAGAGCCCAACTTCTCCTGCCATGATTTTGCACCGACCTCAGGCAGGTCCCTGTCTGGGTGCGGAGGTCAGTGGGGCAGCAGGACGTTCTCCTGTGCGTCAGATCCCGCTGCACTCGCCGTCCAGGCAGGCGCAGCCGTGCCACGCTCTATTCTCTATCTCACACTCTACAGACTTCGGGATCCTACCTCCCATTCACCTTTTTTTTTCCCTATGAATGTGTCCCACTGTTTCTCTGCAGTTTCACAACGCTGTTTTTGCGGGGGAGCGATCCATTCCTGCATAGAGCTCTACACCTCTTTGGGAGCAGGGAGCCCGGAAGTCACCTTTATTCCACCATTTTTCTCCCATATACATATTTGGTTTTGGACTGTGTTTCGGCACTTTATTTTTATCCAGTCATTGTGCCGAATGCTTGTCATTGTCAAAAAGAATCCATTTTTTATCACACGTAACAGTACGGTGTAGAAATGTCTTACCTTTTTGCTGACAGCAAAGAAAGGCAATCTTCGAGGTGATTTTTCTTTTGACGTTTGTTTAATTTATGTATTAATGGTACCCATCTATCCAGCTTCTTTACCTTGCCAATTTGTTTTAAATGGTCTGATATTGTTGAACTAGTAACATCAAACCTTCTTGTTTATTTTTGCATAGGTTGAGATGAATTCACTTCCACTACAGTTTTTAGTTTATCGTTATGCACTTTGGTCTCAGGTCATTCATGTGGCTCATTTTGAAGATTAAAATTACCAGGACGGAACTTTTTAAAACCATCAACGTACTATGTGTTTGTTAGCCACATCCTTTCCAAACACTTTGTCGATATTTTGAGCTGTCTTTGTTGTATTAGTTTTATAACAGAACTCATATTTGAAAATAATATGAATTTTTCAGTTATCTATGGTTGTACAAAAATTGTTCTAAAAAATTTGAAAGATAATCACAAGTCAAAATGTGAGTTTGAAAGAATGAGGATGTACCTTTACAAGAAAAATAAAATAAGAAGTGTCAAAGTGAAATTTCACATGTATTAACTGTCAAACTTAGTACTTAAGGAAATCAGACATTTCATACTTAGTAACCTAATATCTGCTTAGAAAATCCTGCAAGGAGTCACAAGAACCTCTATACCTGGATACCTCTGGGGAGTGAGACAGGTAGTTAGGGGAACTTTTATTTTATGCTGTTTTGTATAAAGAGTTTTAAAACTATAAATAAGAAATACTTTCTACATGAAAATTGTTACATTTAAAAGACCGCTTTAAAATAACATTCTGTTGAATATGATTGCCATCGGACCGCACTGAGACCAGAGCCTAACTGGAGAAGAAACTGAGACTACTGGGGACCTGAAGCCAGTTGTGTGGATTCTGAGAGCATAAAAAGAAGGACAGGCAGCAAGAAAGCAAAGATTTGAATTTTGAGTTAAGGAAAGAAAGAGAGATTTGCCTCTGTGATCATGGACTTGTAATTTTATCCTTAAAGGCTGCCTGGGTGGAAGACTTGTGCATGTGTTTGGAGCTGGATTTTCTCCAGGGAAGATCTCAGCTGCTGTGTGCGGTGCTCCCTGCCGAGTCTTGGCTAATGCTACAGTGTCTGCCTTCAGCTGCTTGGTGCCGCCCCTGGATGGTGAGTAAAGATGCCACATATGTGTATTTTCAAGCTGTCTGGAAAATATCCAGCCATGTAATATGAAAACTAGTATTAACAATGGCTGGATACTTTCCAGACAGTCCCCCTGAATAGGAAAATAATATTCGTTGGTTAATTCTATTTTTGAAATTAATAGTGTACTGACCACTAATTTTTCTATGTGTTCCTGGGAAAATAATTTCTCTACTCCTCATCTAAAAGGGTAGTTAGAATCTGGGGCCACCTGTTATAATAGTTGATAATAACTTTTGTCATATTAATGGATCAATGTTAAATGCATATCAAAAAATTTACCACCTATTATCTTGACTGTGGTCGTATGATGATGGAGAAAATAATTCTGAGTTCTGACTATTAGTTTCAATGACAGCTGTAGGCATCATGGAGGAAACACGCTCTTGGATTTGTTCTGAGGTGAGGTTGCTGAATACTTCTGCTTATCGGAAATACCAATAAAAGCATGGAGATTACCAAGCTGGACATCTCTTGAAAATTGGCTTTGTGTGCCCAGGTCTTGAATTCTGATAGGCAAAAGAACCAATATTCACATTATCCTTTTGTTCTGTGATATCCATGTAATTACCTGATTCTTACTCAGTAAAACATGCTATCCTCATTGCTTTAAGATGCATAGCCATCATGTAAATGGTGGTGTGGGAAGCCATGGCTTTGTTGGAGGAGGGGTTAGAGAAAAATATGTATAGCTTGAGGCTTCACAACACATGGTAATAACCTATTGAGCTTCAGGAAAAAGGGCAGAAATTATCGTTATTATTACAGGACCTTATTGCATTTGAAATATTTAATAGCTCAGATTTAGCCAGGTGATTATCTTGTTTGCATATTCATAGATCCTGTACCTGTACACTTAAGAACCATTTACACACTTGTTTTCTCGGTAGTGTTTTTTTTTTTTTTTTTACTTAGCCTTACCTAAGCAAGACCTCAAAAAATTTGGTTACCAACACATAACTGTCCCTCTCCACGGAAATCTTTAGTAAAAGGTGAAAGATTTCTTCATTTTGAAGAGAAACCACAGTATTCTCTGTAGTATTTTAAGATATATTCCTAATTTATTTGTCCACAGCTTGAATGAGAGCTAAGGATTTACAAGGTAATGAAAGCATCACTTCATTTGAGCTTGGGCAATAATTCTATGATGAGTCATGCTATGTGATGGCAGTTTACACGGATTTGTCTTAGGAAGGAAGAGGAGAAGGAAAAGGAGGAGAAAGGAGAGGAAGAGGAGGAGGAAGAGGAGGAGGAGAAACAGTCCTTGTTTAAAATACCAGAAATTGAGTTTCCTATTATCTTCATGTATGTTAACACAGTATTATAGAAGAAAATTGATTCCACAATAGGAAATTTAAGATATAATAGAAGACTTAAGTTTAAGACATTGTCTGTTTCATTCACTGCTCTACCTACTGTGCATAGAACAGTATTGGCACAGGGTATGTGCAAAATTAATGCTTGATGAATGAATAGATGGAAGAATTGGGAAATGGAAACAGAAAACTAAGACTTCACATTTCTAGGTTCTAATTTTTAACTAATACTGCTACAGTTTAAAAAAAATCTTTCACATATACACTGCTTAAATTAATAAGCTTTTTATACCACACTTTGGGCGGGAGCAGAGGGAATGGGTGAACAATTTGAATGTTAGTTGCAGGAATCAGGACTTTTTTTTCTCTTAAAAAATTAATATACTTTTTAAAACCCCTTGATATTTGAAAAAAATTTCAACCGGAGGTACAAAATAAAAACCAATGAAGATTCAAGGTAAGGTAAATTGTGGTATTTGAAGTTTGATAACTCTTAGGGGGAGAATAATAGAAATTATTATATTTAGAAAGATTTGATTAAGTTTTAGAAAAGAACTCAAAATTCCTTGATTTTTAGAAGAGGAAAATGAGTTGGAGGCTGTAACTCTTTATATTGCCACTAGGTGTCACCAAACACTCATCGATTGTGCAAGGAACACATTTCTGCTAGAGAAATGCATAATTTGCCTTATTTTTCGTTTACATTTAAAAAGCCTTTAAAAAGACTTTTCATCACAATGTCTAAAGATGGAAAGGAACTTAGCACAAAATCCAGAGATTTCTTACTTAAGATTCAGGATTGGATTTGGCAATTCCGTTAACCCCGTGAAACTGGACAAAACATTTTGAGTGTATGATTGTGTGTGTGTGTGTGTGTGTGTGTGTGTGTGTATTTTTCCCTAGCAAGTAGGTTTATAATGGTCATCCAATGATCAAAGAAGATGTGTCCCAGAAATTATTAGAAACTACTAATAATCTCCCTACTGTTCACTTTAATTAAGAATCTGTGACATTTTAAAAGATTTTTTACTGGAGGACTGACTTCTCAGCAGCAGCCCTTACAAGTGTTCCACTGTTACTATTCTCAGAGACGACCATCCTTCTACTGGACTGATGCTCCCCCACTCTACTTTTTTAACCTGAATCAGGCAGTGGCCTTTTGGAAAGCTGAATAATCTCAGTCCCTCTAAGGCAGAGTTTCTCAAAGTGTGTTCGCTGGAGCCCCAGCAGCAGCAGCAGCACCTGGGAGCTTGTTAGAAATATGCAGTCTTGGGACCCAGCAAATTGGGAAACTCCCCAAATAAACATTTTGGTATCTCTCTTCTGAGCCCTTTCTGAATTCTACATTCTTTCCTAATTTGAAGCCCCAAGCTAGGTAGCTTCTCTGGGTAAGCAAGTTCTAGACATATTGAATAGCATCATAAGATGCTTGCATTTAATGTGGCCCATACTTGTTTTTAAAATTACACTGATTACACTGCTGGCGGGGTGCAGTGCCTCATGCTTGTAATCCTAGCACTTCGGAAGGCTGAGGTGGGAGGATCACTTGAGGGCAGGAGTTTGAGACCAGCCTGGGCAACATAGTGAGACCCCTCCGTCTCTAAAAAATAAAAGTAATTATAAAAAAGAAATTAATACCTGGTGCCAGCTACTCAGGAGGCTGAAGCAGGAGGATCATTTGAACTCAGGAGTTGAAGGTTGCCGTGAGCTATGATGACATCACTGCATGCTAGCCAGGGCAAAGAAGTGAGACTCTGTCTCAAAAAAAAAAAAAAAAAAATTACACTGCTGTCTTTCTGGTTTATGATCTTTCTGTTACCTACTATTATTCCATGGTGTGTGTGTGCATG
Organism: Propithecus coquereli; assembly: GCF_000956105.1. Taxonomy (NCBI): domain Eukaryota; kingdom Metazoa; phylum Chordata; class Mammalia; order Primates; family Indriidae; genus Propithecus; species Propithecus coquereli. The sequence continues at coordinate 2,433,234 of NW_012148507.1, forward strand.
AGTGTGTGTGTGTGTATGTGTGTGTGTGTGTTTCTTTCTATCATGGCTGTGCATAGCTGACTGTCCTTATATTTATATAACTTCTTTTTTTCTTTTGCAGTTTACTACTTTACTCTTTTCATTTTTTCTTTTGTTTGTTTCTCTTAACTTCTTTAATTTACCAAGGACGTTTGAATGCTAATCCTTGCTTTGAGTTTTAGTCTTCAGTTTGACTTTACACAATAGAGTGATGTTTCCCATTCCAGGTTGTAGATGTTGTCCCAGAACTCAAACTTCCCTAATTATTATTTTGCTTGTGTCCGTGCCCTGCTGCAGTGCTAATGTGTTTTCTATTCATGAGTTGGGCAGGGGAGTTGGAGCTCTAAGAAAGTTCCTCTGCCACTTTTTGGGTCACTTATCTTTACCTTCCTCACAGACTGTACTTCTAACAGAAGAATTTTACTTTTTCATACGATAGTTGCTCAAACATCCTGTTTTTAAGTGAAACTAATACTTTGTATTTGTTTAAAATGAGCCAGACCTTTGATCTTTGGGTTTTCTTGCATTTATACCTTGAATTATACCACATGACTTTTTCATGGAAACTTTAACTTTTCCATGAGGCATGAAAAGCTAAAGTGATTAAGGTCACACAGCTATTTAGTGGCAGAACTTTGAGTAAAACCCATGAATTTCGATCCTCAGCCCTGGGTGATTTTCATAATCCACCTTGTCAATTTGCATTCACTTAATCGCCTGTAATGAATTCATTATTTTATAGGTGTTGAGCTTGTTTTTATTTGCCTTAGGGCTTACTAACTGGAAAGTTCTTATGTTTTGTCTGTCCATACAAGAGTCCTACTGTCAGTCATTTTTATTGCTATAATTCGTTTGAAACACATTCACAGAGAACCTTCTAGGTGCCAGGTGTGTTAGAACGTAACAGCAATAATAGTACTATTGGGGTGTGATTGCATAACTGCAAACCCTCTCACAGTCTTTATCTTGGTTGGACCTTGCAGCAGCGCTGTGATGAAGCAGGGAGGTATAGGTTGAAGCCCACAGCCCTTGATGACATTTGGTGCATACCTGCATGGACAGGCTAGCTGCAGAGCAAGCAGGCTAGAGAGATTTTTCTTTTCTCTTCTTTTCTTTATTAAGGTTTCCAGACAGAGCTGCTCCTAAACTCTCTCGTGTAGAGATTTGTTCATCTTCTAAAGATTATTGCCAGTTTGCCTTATTGATGGTTTTCACATGTGTCTCCTGACGCAGAAAGAAATGGCCTAAGAGTCAAAGGGCTTCAGATACTTTTTTTCTTTATAACATGTTAATGGTCATAATTATATGCAAATGAACCATCAAGAGAGTGAAAAGTCTAGCCACAACCTTGGAAAACGTATTAGTAATCATATAATCTCTGGAAGACTAGTACCAAGAATAAATAAAGAATACAAATCAATAAGAAAAAGACAAAAAGCCTGAGGAAAAATGGGCAAATGACAGGAAAAGGAATTTCGTAGAAGAGAAAACATGAGCTATTATTAACCATAGAAAATTGTTCAACCTAAAAGTATTGTGCAAATTATGAGATACCATTTTATACACATTAGATTGACAAAAATTAAGAGTCTGATAATTTCAAGTGCTGACAATTATGTTAAGTAATAGAAACTCATAAATATAGCAGGGATGTAAAACGGCACAACCACTGTGGAAAACAATACGGCAATATGTTGTGAAGTTGCACTTTACCCTTTGAACAAGCAATTTTCTTTCTAGGCATCCACCCTAGAAAAAATTTTGTACATGTTTGTAGCAGAAAAAACTGGGAAATACCCAAAAGTCCATTGGTAAGAGAATAGATAAATATACCGTAGTACTGTCATGCTATACAATACTGAGCAGCAGTGAAAATGTACCAACACTAGTTATATGCAATAATTTGGATAAATCTTAGAAATATAATATTGAATGAAAAAAGTAGGTCAAAGAATATTTTGTCATGTAGTATAACGTTCAAAAACAAGTAAAACTCAATAATCTCTTGTTTAGGAATACAAACCCTTGTGATAAACCTATTTAAAAAGTGCCAGGTGGTTATTTCTGAGCATGCAGAGGAAGGGAATGGACTAGAGGGGGCGCGAACAGAGTACTACACCTGTTTTTGATCTTACGCTGGCTGGTGGGTTCACATGAGTTTTTAATGATGATGATTTATATTTCATAAAAATGTTACTTATATTCTTCTGTGTATAGTAGACATACATAATACATTAAAAAAGCAAACTGATAACTTCACTTTCCTGTGGGTCGAGGGAGGACACATGAACTTCATTTATGACATGACGTGAGGCCTTCGGTTCTTTCTGTGGTTCTTTCCTAATGGTGACTGTTTCCTACAGTGTCGGTGGCTTTCCTGTGTGCCCTGAAGCATGAGGAGGACAGCTGTGAGGCCACCAGCCACACCTATGTGCAGTGTGATTTGACTGTTGCCGTGGGGACGGAGAGACTGCCTGAATCATGGCCTTACCTCTATGTTTGTGAAGAAAGTTCTCAAGGCCTCTTTGTGCCTGATCATTGGACAGAGTCAGCGTTTCCATCATCGTTCTCAGGCCTCTTCATCAGGTAATCCTGTCTCGCCAACCCCCCTAACCTTCCCCATAAGTGCATGGCCAGCGGCCGGTGGAGCCACGAGAAAGCTGGGTGGACGTGGCCCGTGGGGCTCAGCTCTCTCGGAGGGGGTCAGGCCATTGTGGATCCCGGCCAGCCTGCATTTCAAAGCATCTCCTGTCTTTTTCAAATGTTCAAGAGAACATCTGAAAAATCTGCCCAGTAAACAGCTCGCTTTGTTCTTGCTTAGATTTTAATATTTATCTTCCGATCCACAGCAACATCTGGTGAATGCCAATGGGGAAAAAGATTAGACGTTATGAAAAACAGAAGGCTTTTTTTTTTTTTTCCTTCCCATTTCCTTTTTCTTTTCTTTCCAAACAGATTCACAAGTATGAAAAAAAGTCATGGAGAAATCCAGCAGATTGTACAATGTTTATTCGAAAGGAGGGAGGTTGCGTGGGTGGAATTACTGTAGATCTAGGATTTAGAAGCCATAAGCTTATAAGGATTTTTTTGAACTTAAAAAAAAAAAACCCTAACAAATAAATACCGTAAATTTCCAGGTTAACGCTGCTTTTCTAAACGAATTTAAAAAAAAAGTGTGACCATGTTGGTAACTGTGGATGGTCTTAATTTCAGCAAGCAGTTCTTTTCCTATGCAGGGTGATATCTCAGGGCCGAACACTGCCTTGCATCCTTTTTCTTATCTAGATAGAGTGGTTACCTCTGGTTATTTAATGAAGGCCTATTTTCCCATTAAACTATAAAACTAAAGAAGCCCAATTACCCATAGTGAAAGATATAACCAGCTCTTTCCATGGCAGTTTGACTTTTGGGTGTCCTGAGACAGTCTGTGTTTTGGTATGAATTTGCCATCAGAGGTTTGGGTTTCGGGAGAGGAAAAGAGAACCCTCCATGGCTGGTTGCTTCCTAACGGGGCACGGAGAACCCTGTTCATGTCACGTAGGAAACGGGCTGAGATCGGATTTCAGAACTTACTAATACAGAACACCAACAAGTATATGTGAGCAGTTTCTGGCTTCACTGAATTTAGGACTTTATCTGGATCCCAAATGATTCTTTGGAGTCTCTGCTGTCCTTCCTCTTCGTTCCAGGAGGGACTGGGGTGATGGAGCCTCAGACTTCATTAAAGGTTACACCCTTCTCTATGCATATCATTTCAAATCATTTCAGAAGTGCTGCTCAGGGTTCTGGCTATTGCAGCAGGCAAAAGTCAGTGTATTTTCTTAAGCATTAAAATAAATGCCCTATGACTTAAACAAGTAAAGTTTAGTGTTGATGAGGGTGGGGGCAAAACTCTCGCTGCTCTTTGTTGCCAGTGGGAAGGGAAGTTAATACAATCTTTAGAGGACAATTCGACAGTGTACTAATAACCTTATAATTCTTTATACTCTGGGACCTAGCAGTTCAACTTCTTGGATTTTATTTTAAGAAAGCAGATAGAAATGTGTAATATGTACAAGCAACCATGTTCCTGGAGATTTCAGGTACAATGAAATATTTGAAATGAAATAAGTTTTAGTAATAAGGAATGCATCCAAATGGTATGATACTAAGAAACCTTTAAAAGTCATGATGCAAGATATTTAACCAAACAGGAACATGCTTGTGATATATTGAGAAGTAAAAATCACAGGTCACAAAATAGTGTATCAACTTGATCCTCCTGTTGTCAATAGCACGTATGTTTGCACACATATTGGTGATTAGAATAGAGATCAGAAGGATATGTTCTAAAATGTTGATAGTGCCTATGTCTACGTGGCTGGAGTACTGATCGTATTTATTTTTTTCATTAAGTTTTTGTGTATTTTTTCAGTGAATATGTGCCAATTTATTAACCAGAAAGCACATTATAAATTATACAAGGGGCATAAAAGATCATGCTCAAATAACTTACTTAGTTCTTCTTAACATTATGCTTGTGAACCCAGAAGATCAATTTCCAAAATCTTTCAGGGAACCCACTTCCTTTAAATGCTTCTCTCTCAGTCAGTTACTACCACTATGGATTTGACGTCATGTGGCAGAGGCAGACATGTATCTGTGGCAAAAATATACCCTGTCCATCCATCTATCCATCCATCCATCCATTCATCCAGTATTTATCAAGTGACTACTATGTTCTAGGTGTTGTGCCCGGTGCTGGTGACTCGATGGTGAATAAGTCATGAAAGTCTCTGTCCTTAAGGGTAGAGGAGGAAGTCAGGTAATAAACAGAGTGATTGCATGTTGTGATAAGTGCTATAGAATGACAGAAAAATAATAGGGAGCTACTTTAGCTATTGTGCTCAGAGGACGCGTCTCTGAAGAATTATCTTTTACGCTGAGGTAAGAAGAGAAGAGTCAGGTAGCGGAGGCAGCAAGTGCAAAGGAACCATCAAGCTTTAGGAGCCGTTCAGAGGCCAGTAGGTGGGAGTAGAGTGAGAAGGAAGGAAAGAGGCCCTAGATGAGCTCAGGGGGGTATGTAAAGCATAGAAGGCCCAAGTAAGGAGTTTGGATTCTATTCTAAGTGAAGATTAAGTAACTTTCTAAAGTCACACAGTCAAGCCATGGCAGTGTTGGGGACTGGAAATCAAGGCTTCTGACTCATGGCATACTTAGCGCAATGCCTTGCTGTGGGCGTCAGTGCTGAGAGCATTGGCCGAGCTGTGGGCTTCAGTGAGATTTCAGAGCCATAGGAAGCAGTTTCAGGTTCAGTGAGGGAGATAGAATGCCTGCAAGTGTTTTTGCTACCTATCCTAAAGAATGCATACAATACTACCTGCTTACTCAGGATCTGATCAGACTAATGGAGAGAACGATAGATCGAGAGTCAGGAATCTTAGGTTCTAGTACTATCTTTGTCACCATTTGGACCAAAAATTTTTACCATATCCCCCCAAAATAAATATTTATGTGTGTGCATGTGTGTATACATGGGCATCTATATCTATACATATATTGGTATCTTTATATACACATACATATATTTATATTTATATTTAAATCTGGCTAACTGCACTTCTTAATTCATAAGATTATTGTGGAAGATAATGTAGAATAGTAGCTGGCTATTTAGAGACTTCGACATTTTGTAAATGTTAGTCTATTTTTGATATCCTGATGTCTCAGCTAATTTTGGTGATAGCTCTTTAATGAAAAAGCATTTCTAGCAAGATAATCAGGAACAAATACAAAAAGAAGTATGAGCTAAATCTTGAAAGAAGTCTAAGCTAACAGAAAGGGATCTGACTCTATTCAGAGGAAGAACACCTCAGGGAAGACAGTGTATTGCTAACAGACAGAGAGGGCAGAGTGACTCAGCTCATTTTACCCATACCTCTGCCAGCAAAGAGTCTAGAAAGGGCATAAGAAGACTTGTTACAAGGGTGGAAGCCCAAGGCCAAGAAAGGTTGTAAAGGAAGTCAGATACTACTCTCCTTGAGTTCAAGTCCCAGATCCTTCATATACTGGGTCTGAAACATTTGCTCATTCGATTGAGGACCCACTCCTGGCAATGAAACACGAGAAGGGCCCGCATAACGGAGAGAGGTGATAGGCAAAACAAATATTCTACCAATTACCTAAAAAAAGAAAAAGGAGGAATTCTGGAAATGTGGACAACAACTTTGACATTTTACCTGACAAAATTCTGGAGCGAATTATTAATCAGACAGTTTGTGAGCTTTCAGAAATGAAAGTAGTTATCTGGAAACTGATTCACAAAGAATGTGATGGTGTGGTAAACCAATTTCCTTCCCTTTCCGATAGGTTTATAAGTGATTTATGACATAAATATCGAAGGAGACCTTCATAAACTATTTTAACAACCTTTCCACCCCCAGTAGCAAAAAAATATTCTAGGTGCAAAGCCCAAAGTGTCCTAACAAAGCCTAAAATTGCTCTGAAGACAGGTGTTTTAAAAGACCATGTGAATTTTGCATTCTCTTCCACCATATTTCCATTTTCTCTAAATATTGCATTACATTTTAATTTAAAAGTTAAATTACTTTGCTTTTCCTTTCTGAATCTTGGTGTATGACTGACACCCCAGGAGCAAATGCCATATTTATTCTGTGGTTTTGTCTATCCCATGGGTGATGGTTTAGTGAGGCGGATTTATAGCTAAATTACAGGCTACAGATTCAAAATGTTTTGAGCAATGGGTCTAAATCAGGGAAATAGGATGCAGCAACAATGAATGTAAATTCCCACATTTACGTGTCAACAACAGCACTACCAACACCATTGCCACGAAAACCTTTAACAAGAACTGCCTTTATAGGATTCTCACTTTATACCAGGTTCCATGTCAATCATTTTAGGTGCTTCATTTCAGTCAATTTCCTCAACACCTCCACAAAATAGGTACTCGATTGTTAGTAACTCCCTTTTATAAATGTAGAAACCAAAGCTTAGTGAAAAATGTCTTCAATGTCATGTAGGTGGTAAATATTTGTGCTGGGATTCAAATCTAGATGGTCTACTTTCAAGCCTAATGCTTCTCAGAAAATGAGTTGAACAAACACAGCGTGGGGAAGTCCTCAGCCAATAGCAGTGCTGAGCCTTTGAGTTGACCACCATCTTTTTTTTTTTTTTGAGACAGAGTCTCACTGTGTTGCCCGGGCTAGAGTGCCGTGGCGTCATCCTAGCTCACAGCAACCTCAGACTCCTGGGCTCAAGCCATCCTCCTGCCTCAGCCTCCTGAGTAGCTGGGACTACAGGCATGCGCCACCATGCCTGGCTAATTTTTTCTGTATATATTTTTAGTTGTCCAATTAACTTCTTTCTAATTTTAGTAGAGACGGGGTCTCACTCTTGCTCAGGCTGGTTTCGAACTCCTGAGCTCAAAAAATCCGTCCGCCTCGGCCTCCCAGAGAGCTAGGATTACAGGCGTGAGCCACCGCACCCGGCCTAGACCACCATCTTAACATACTCACAGGGGCTACCAAATGAACATGGTGGTAGGTGCTGTGGGAGGGAACATTCAGATAAAGGCGGACCAGCGCCGCAGTGGTCAGCCCAAGCTCTCTGCCTTCAGTTCTGGGTGGCACCATGTTAAATTATTGACAATCTATGGTAGGTCTAGAGGACAGTGGGCTTAGATGTCACGTCTTAGGTGAACATGGAGTGGACAATGTTTTATAATACCATGAAGAAGAGAAGATTAAGTGGTAAGATGTGATATTTATCCTGCTCATTATTTCTAGCAACTTGTGGGAGAAACTATCTTGACATTGGTTTGAAAAAAGATGCTATGGTTTGACATGATTTATAGTTTCTCAAGCAGTGACCTTTTGCCCTTTCCCCTGCCCTTCCTGGTCTTCCCATGGGATCTGCCATCGTTCTGGCCGATGTTCGATCAGCTTCTCAAAACTTGAGAGTGCTGTGCTAGGAAAAAGGATGCCTGGGTTCTGATCTCAGAGCTGCCACAGTTTTGTGTTTGAATTTCTGCAAATCTCCTGATCTCCTTGGGTTACATTTTTTATATCTCTACCTAATTTACAGGCTGAAATGAGATCATACATATGAAATTGTTGAAAAGTATAAAACATCATGCATTATTATCACTAATAATCTTTGAGTTAGTTAGTTGCAACAATGCCTACAGCCAGGATTATTCTTGAATAAATATCACACCTGATGGGGACAATAGCCTTCAATGTCCATGTTCTCACCTCCTCTAGACAGCATATTTTTAGACTTTGTGTAATGCTACACTGCTGTTTTTCATTTTAAATCCAGTCTGGCTTTCTCTCCTTAAAGCAAGAGGACTTTTTAAAGTGAGTGGCTGCTAGTATAACTGGCACATATATCGAATCTCCTTAGTCTGGGCTGTTAAGTAAGTTTAATTAATTTACTAAGTTAATGTTCCACTGCTAGCAACAGAGCCTCATTGCCATCAGCTGGGGAGAGGGAATTGAAAGCCTAAATGAGCTCATTTTTTCACAGTTGGAATTAGGGACCAGTTAGCCAGTTGTGTGGGTTTTCCAATTTCTCCATCTGCCCTGGGGGGATTCAGGCAATTCACTCCCCCAACACTAAGTGTGAGTAAGAGCAGAAAGAGGGAAGGGGAAAAGAAGAAGAAGAAGAAAAACCCACCAAAAACTCTCCCAAGCATTTGCTTCCATTTTTGGAACTGGAAGCATTGCCTGCATATTGCTTGTTAAGTTGGGCTTGGGGAAGCTTTTGCCAATGTTCCTGGTAGATTTGGAAAAGAGAAAGGCCTCGGTGAAAGATATTTACCACGTGCATTTTCATTGCAGGGTGTGCAGATAACGGGAAAACAAATAAACAACAAAAGAATGGAAACAAAATTACAGAAATTTGCAAAATTTGACAAATGGTGGCCTGTAGTTGCCACAAGCTAATGGCTTGCAATGATTAATAAGAGTAAAAATAATTGCATTTCATTAAGATTGATGACACCCCATTTAACCTCCCCTCTCGTTTCAGCCCTAAAGTGGAAAGAGATGAAGTTCTCATCTATAATAGCTCCTGTAACATTACCATGGAAACTGAGGCAGAGATGGAGTGTGAGACGCCTAATCAGCCAATTACCGCCAAGATTACTGAGATATGGAAAAGCTGGGGCCAGAACACTCAGGTATAATCAAATCTTTTTTACAGACTGATTCAAACAGCTCAAATTAAATTTGTAATATTGTGTACATTAAAAAAACAATTTAGTCCAAATGGCAGCGATATATAATATTAAATGCTCTCAAACTTTGAGGAGCTGGTCTAATGCACAATATCTGAATTCATAGTTAATTCTGGTTAATCATATATTTTCTCAAAAATAAATGAGTGCTGCCTGGGCTCTTTTAAAGCAAATTCTGAGCAGATAATCTCCTCAGCATTTTGTCCTGATTTCTGCATGCATGTTTGGAAGGGGCTCTCTGTGGTTTATTTCTTCATGAAATAAATGGCCTGCAATTTAACCAGATCCTACTGGAAGGCTTCCAGGTCACTCAGCCACCCTCCGCTTGGTGGGACAGCAATGTCTGCAGGTCCATCCGGTTCATCTCTGTTCCACAGGGAGCAGAGTGGAAACTTCAGTTTCTGAGGGGATTACATGGACATTAGAACTGAAAAGGACCGCAGGGCCATTTGGTCTAACCTCTCTACCTCAATTCATCGCTTCAAAATGGTCTAAACCACTTCCTCCAAGTGGCTCTTTAGGAAACGTGTTCTGAAGTCCCCAGTGAGGAATTCCACAGTCTCCCCAGGGAATTTGCGAGAATTGGAATCAGAGGCTCAGGGCTCTTTGGAAATGGATCAGATAATCTTTTACAGCTCCCCAGGCTTCTCACTGTACACAGATAAAAAATAATATTTATTGAGCACCTACTCCCTTAGGTGCCTTTCTCTTTATGAAAGCAATTCTCAGATTTTCCTCCTTTTGTCTCTTTTATTTGGAACAAACATTTATTGAGTGCCTATTATGTGCCCCTCATGGTACCTCTCGTGAGTGCTGCTCCAGTTAAACCGGCCCGATCCCAGACTGTGCTTCCTGGATTCGAAGTGTATGTTTTTCTATCACTTTTGTACTGGCGCTGAAAATGTGTGCCATTACAAATAACCTTTTTTTCTTGTCCTTCCTAAAGTGCTCCCTGTCTACCTTCCCACCCCTCTGAGTCCCCGCTGTTCATTCTGTCACCTTGCCAACCTTCTCACTCCCCTTTACCTTCCCTTCAGGTGACTGCCCGGGGCTGTGGCTTCTTGCTTCATTGCGTCTCCCACAACTGCCTCTTCTTTCAATTTACTGCCGATTTTAATCCTGCATCTCCAGGATCACTGTCACCTAATCACGATCTCCACTTTGTGCCTCTTTCTCAGCTGTCCGTGACATTTCAAAAGTTTATTGTGGTGAGGGGGACAGCTAGGGACACTGAGCAATCTGTAAGCCTCTCTGGGCCTCAGTTTCTGCCAGGTGGGTAATGATCTGGTGGTGTTGGGATGGTCATGTGAGCGCTTGCTGGTGAGAGTGGGGGAGAGGCAGGCTGGCGCCGGGGTTGAGTGTGTGGACTTACAGTAGACTGCCCGGGTTCGAATAAGTACGTCTCTTGCTGCCTGGGGCACTTCAGGCAAGTTACTTCACCCCTCTGCACTTCAGTTTTTTCATCTCTAAAGTGGGGACAATAATAGAACCCACCTAATAGGGTTGTAGGGAGGCTTACAGCGTGGGAACCACCGAGAGTGCGGCATCTCACTCCTAGTAAGTGTCCAGGGTCAGCCATCGTTGGCATTGCGAGTTCACTAGCAGCCGTGCTAGAGAACGACATGGAATTATTTCTCTGTAGTGCTTGCTGCTTTGATTAGATCATTTCATTTCTTAGATTCCATTTAATTTTTCATCATCTCAAAGTCTAATTTTGAATTTTTTTGGAGCCTTAAATGCCTCACACATTTAAAGATATTCACACAACATATATTTATTGAGTTCCAACCATGTTCAAGGTCCTCTGCCATGCCCTGAAGGAGATAAAAAAAATAGTATGGAAAGAGACCTCGCCTTTAAGGGATAGTTGGGAAGTGAGGCCGTGTGTGGAAGTGGGTAAGGTCCAAAGGAGGGAATTCATCACAGTTGGATGGAACGTTGGACACCATCCAGACCAGCCATCTCATTTCAGAGATGACTTAACTGAGATTCAGGAAGAGACAGGACTTGATAAAGGCCACACAGCTAGTTATCTGGCATCATAACCCCTGTGGCCGTAAGTCATTGTGGGGGCAGTAAGCCATCTAATCTTCAGGAACTTGGGGGTGGGGGGCTGTTTTTCAAAACCTGCCAGGCTGGTGCCAGTGTGAAGGAAGCTTTAGTTCTGAGGGGGTGACGGGGACATAGCACCATAGGTGCTTGTTCCGGGCGTGATAAGCATTGCATTCAGGTGTTGGTGATATTGTCATGGTTTAAATAGTCTGTTGGGAGCAGGGCCCTATCAGGTAGCCAGGAATGCATGGGGAGCAGGGATTTATAGCACAATTATCTGGGTTTATCACTAGGTTTAGTTCCAGTGGGGTCCTAACAAATGAAACAAGAGTCTCGGGCACAAGTCCTATCACATCGACTAGATCAATATGATAGGAGTTAGGGAACAACCATGGCTGGCATACATTGCCCAGAGCCCAGGGAAACAAAATTCTAGGTAATAGGAAATTTGTTAATTCTAGATTCCACTCTCTGGTAGGGTGGTTTGGTTTGATTTAGGAACTGGAAATAATGAAGTCTATAGACTTATAACTAACTGACTATATAATTTATCACCCAAACCAGGATGCTTTCAAGAGTGCAAGGTCCACAATTAATAATTATGTGAAGATAATATGTCACCCTTGTTGGGGTGTGTGGTTATCCTGCCTGGGCTTGGGAATGGAACAACTTGTCACCCAGATGTGATGTATGGTCCCTTTCCCTTGTTGGGGTATACGATTTCCCTACTTTGACCTGGGAACAACATGCCACTCATGTTAAGACGCATGGTGACTTTATCTGGGTCTGGTCCTCAGAAGAGCCAGCACTGACAGGTGCTTAATCAGGTCTGGAATCCACATTCCCCCTTCCAAGTTCAGAAATTCCCCATGTGAGAATCTTGGAACACTAGTTTCGTAGAATAGGTATTTAGGGATGAAAGGGTTTCAAGGTCCAACACATTTGTGAAAGCTGGGTTAAGAACAGTTACATATGTTTTCCTCCTATAGGACTTTTGAAAGCATTCAGTAGTTGACTACATAATGTGAATTTCTGAGGAGGGTAGTGCAGTGGAGTATTATGCAAATTTATTTGCCTATAGAAGCCTTTATTTCCAGAATTTCTCTTGGCGCCGGTATCTGACCTGCTGCTCTCACTTTGGTAAGTATTGCCCATGCCATACTGTGTCCCCTGTCATATAGTGGGGGCTCTGAGGTGGGGGAGGTCACCTTATGATGGGGCAGTTGACTGAGCTCCACTGAAGTAGGTGGCATTTGTATCATGCTATGAAGAGCAGGGTTTAGGTATTCAGGGATGCAGAGGGCAGGCATTGCTGGGGGAACCAGCATGCACAAGGCACCGAGGCAAGAATGCACAGGAGTAGTACAAGGAACATGATGTGCGTCAAGGGGTCTGGTGAGTTGTAAATTAGGAAAGGTGTGGTGGGATTAGATTATGAACTAGGGGTAAGTGTTTGGTCCTTTAATTCAGCAGGTGACGAGTAATCCTTGAGGAGTTACTGCTTGCTTTAGGCCTTAGGCACATTAACCTGGTAGTGGAGGACAGGTTGGCTTGATTGGTAAACTCATGGTAAGCAGAAGCATCTCTACCAGGTGAGAGATAACCGAATTAGGGAAATGGCAGAGGGAATGGAGAGGATGGGACACACTCAACAGTCAACACTTGATAACTTGTGTTAGACAAAGTGTTCAAAGTTATGGGACATTAAACAAAGTAGGTAAGAAAAATTGTGTGCTGGCTTTTCAAAGTGATCTTTTCAAAATTTTGAATACCATATATCTATGCTCATGACTCCCAGATTGGAATCTCTGGCCCAGAACTCTCTCTGGAACTTTAGATTCCTGTACCTCACTACCTACTGATATCTTCCCTTGAATATCAAAATGGCATCTTAGATTTAGCAGATTCTAAATTGAACTCCTGATCTCAACTGCTCCCTCCCTCATAGCCCTAAACTGAGCTGGTGGCAGCTCTATCTTTGTGGTTGCTCAGGCCATGGAGGCATCCTTGACCTTCCAAATCCCTCATCAGATCCATTAGGAAATTCTGTTCGCTCTACCTTTCATCTGACTACTTTGTACAAAACACAAAGTACATCATCTCTTACTATTTATTACAGGGGCTCCCTGCCCTCCTCCCTGCTTCTACTGCTACCTCCCTTTGGTCTGTTCTAATAGAGCCACAGCGATCCTTTCAAAATATACGAGATAATTCCCCTTTTCTCCTCAAAAACCTCCCAATGGCTCCCAAATTCTCTTCCAATCAAATCCAGTCCTTATACCGACATAGAGGGCCATTGTCTGCACTCCTCACCCTCCACCCCAAGGTTCTCCAGCTTTCTCTCTTACTTCTCTTGCATTTACCTTCTCTGTTCCTGACACACTGGCTCCCTGCTGTCCCTGGAATGTGCCAGGCATGCTTCCACATGGAGGCCTTTGCATTTGCTGTTCCCTCTGCTTAGAATACTTTCCCCCTTCCTTTTTCAACTACAATCCCCCACTTCAACTTTTTGCTGAAATGTTACTTCTCCTATGAAGTCTACCCTTATCATTTAAAATTGCAACCCATTACCGATGATCCCATATATCATACTTCCAATTTCCATTGTCCTGTTCTATTTTTCCGTAGTTCTTGTCACCTGCTCACATACTACTTAAGGTACTAATTTATTATGTTTATTGTTTAGTATCCGAGTGTTCCTTCCAGAATATGGTCTTCAAGAAAGCAGAAAGTTTTGCCTGCTTTTTGTTCACTGGTGTGTTCCAAGCACCTAAAACAGAGCCTGAATCAATTGTATTAACAAACAATACATACATACAAATAAAGGAAGTTAAAAAAATCTTCTCATTTGCCGCTTCTCCAATTCTACCCCCTGTTGGTTATATCTGAAAGGAAATACACATGTACAGACACAGGTACACATGTACTCATTTGCATATAAAGATGTCATCCTGTTATTTATATTGTTCTTCAACTTGTATTTAAAAAAATATGATAACATTCTGTGATGTAAGCTCCTTGCGAAGAGTGACTTTCTTTGTTACTGCTGTTTTCCCGATGCTTAGAACTATGCCTAGTACATAGCAGAGTTCAAAAAAAAAAAAAAAAAAGAAAGAAAAAGATTGAATGAATAAATGGATTTATAAATGAATGGCTAAAACACAGTCATCTTTTCATTTTAGCAAATGTAAATTTTCCTTTTCTTTCAAAAGACATTGATTATATCTACTATGTATTAGACACTGTGACACATCGAAACAAGAGAATTAGAAAAAGAAAATACAAAAGAGTAATGGAAAACACAACAGCATGACATAAGACAACTAGAGAGGTTTTGAGGGATTTCTGAAGCACAGATAGCAGGTTGGGTTGGATGGCTAGAGAAACTACAGCAGAATAAACACAACCCAAAACAAATTTAAAGCAAACTATAGAACAGAGTACAGCTATATTTTTCAATGGAGCTCTGGAGGAAATTCCCAGGGTAGGATGGGGCAGACATCTGGGAAATTAATGAGAACTGCTATGCAGACACTTCCCCTGCTTCCCTCTCTCCCTTTCTTTTTCTCTGCCCCTGTGTATATGGAGAGTTTGGATCTCTGGCTCTCAAGATGAAGTCTTAAGAGTGGCTCATAAAACACAGAGGGATTATTTGCCTGGGAATGGGAGATGGATTTGGTCCATTGTGGATGTTAAAGTCGAGTCAATGCAAGACAACCCTAGAACTCCATGACAGGCTCAGAGAAAGGAAGAAAGGGCAGCAGAAAGCAGCTTCCTTTTCATTTCTGCCTCCAAGGAATTCCTTTACTTTCACTTCACTCATCGGGATATTTCACCCAGCAATGTCAGTTGTGGTAGCTTGAAGAAGTTTTTCTGAACATCTAATCTGCCATATCAGTAGAAAAAGAAGTCTGAAACAATGCTATTAAAGTTCTCTGGGAAATGATTTTGAACCTAGAATCCTTATTCTTATTTGGAATAAGAACAAAATAAAGACACATAAGCTATACAATATTTAGAAAGTTCACCACCCGTGTGCACTCTCTGAAAACTGATGTGCTCTGTAAAACTGTAAAGTGAATTCAAGAGAGGATGATATGGGATACAAAAAAAAGTGATTGACAAAGAACCCATAAAACAGCAAAAACAGAGTAAAAATTTTTGATAATGTGGCTGTGAAGCTTAATATGGCTATTATGAATGGATTTTTAACCAGATGGAAGCAGGAACCTCCTGTTTCAAGTAGATATAATAAAAGGAGAACAAGATCCTTCTTCGATAAAATGAGGAGACATTTGTAGTACAAACCACATTACGTGAAGATGAAAAGTAAATGGGAAAATGGCAAATGACTTAGGGTGGAAGAAAGTAAAGATTAAGTGCCTGCAAAGGGAAATTTAGATAAAAAGGAAGACAATTTGCCCATGCTAGAAAATCTATGGGATTTAGGTACCAGCAAATGGGCATGAGGCAAGATGCTAAAATGAGGGGATTATTTAACCTCTATATTGAGTAGCTATCTGCCCAGGATACTATTCCTAGCTGACCAAGTCAGACTTCTATTCCTACCCCACCCTCCAGGAAGCAGATGCATAATTTCCGGACAAATTGAATTAGTAAGGTATTAATTAAGTTCTTGATACTAAGCGCAGGGGAGAGTGGGGATGGAGAGTGCAGCTCAAATCTGGAGGATGAATGGAAGGTCTGCTTTCTCTTTAAAGAGAAGTCAATCCACTCATCCCTACTAAATTCTTTCCTCTGCCCAGCTCCAGAATACTGGCACGCCAAGTTCTTTTCCTCCCAGGAAGGAGACTGGATGATATTTCTATGAAGAGATTGAACCCATAGATGCTGGCGTCTGGAAGGCTCACAAAGTCCTACTTTTATCAATTGTCCACTGAGATTTTTAGTGTGTTGCCATTAAATATACAGGGGACAGACTTTTGGTTTGGCCATGAAAAAGTAATGAGTTTTAGGCTTACCCTTCTGCCTTACACAACTATAAAACTAGTTAAAATGTATTTCAGGCACTTGATAACAGACAGCAGGAGGCTGTGATCATTGAGAGAAGGGAGCCACATGGGGAGAGTGGCTTTCTGTCTGAGAGCACTATTCAAAATACAGCACAGAGAAATGGAACCCAAAAAGAGAGAAATGATCTCACTAAGTGGAGCAATAAGAGATTAGAGTTTAAGGCTGCTGGCGTTGGTGGAATTTGCAGGGCAGGGCACCACAGCGGAGGGAGCTGTGCAGAGAAAGAGCTCCAGAAATCTGCATGGGGCCCCTTGAGTCTTTGGCCATGTAGCTAACTAATCATGTAGTGAGTGCATTTCTGTGAGGTCTGGCAGAGAATAACTATTGGGAGACTTCAAGTGAATTCCCAAAGTACTGGAAATACTTTGGAACAGCACAGTACTGGGAGATTTTTGAGTACAGACCAGTTAGAATGGAGAGAACTCACTCAACAGCAGGGCATTGAATTGGGACCTCAGAAAGGCCATACCTTAGGAATAGGGATATTCTAGTCCTAGAGTAAAGCTACTCTAGATCCATGAAAATGGCTCTTGAAAACAGGGCTTGAGAGAATTACGGTTCTTCCAGTAAATTAATTGTCTGCTACAGAAAAGCCCAATAATTTTTTAAAGAAAGACAACAAAATCCACACTTTGAAGAACATGGCATCCACAATGTCCAGCATACAATCAAGAACCTGAGGGGAAAAAAACAAAGAATGTAATTGATTGTAACAGACCTATGGATGACAGAGATCTTGGAACTTACTAAATAAAGACTTAAAAACAGCTATTACAAACATTTTCAAGGTTTTAAGGAAAAAGATAGACTCAAAAAGTGAAGTTATAGGGAATCTCAGCAGGGAAATGGAAACTATTTCAAAGAATTAATGGAAATTGTAGAACTGAAAGAAATAATTTCTATAATAAAAATTGCACTAGGTAGGCTTAGTATTAGATTGGACCTTGCAGAAGATCAGATCAGTGAACTTGAAGGCAGGGCAGTCAGAGCTATTCAAACTGAAGAAAGAAGAGGGGAAAAATGGGCAGATACTCAATAATCCCCAGGACAATATCAAGTAGTCTAATATTTGTGCAATTGGAGTTGCATAAGAAAAGGAGAGGTAGGAGGGATAAAAAATATTTAAGGAAATAATGGCAAAGATTTTCTAAATTTGGTGAAAACTGTAAACTCACAGTTCTAAGAAGCTTAATGAATCCAAATTAGGAGAAACATGAAGAGAATCATTATTGGAGTTCTCAATAATGTTAAGATGACAGTTCTCCCAAATTAATATTTACAATCAATGAGATTCCAATAAGATGTACCAATAGTTTTTTTGGGGAGGGTGGAAATTTCCAGGCTGATTGAAAAAATGTATGGAAATGTAATGATCTAGAATAGCCAAAACTACCTTGAAAAAGAAGAACAAAATTGGAGGACTTACGCTGTCTGCTTTGGAGTCTTACTGTAAAGCTACGGTAATTAGTTGGAATTCTGGGCAAGATGTCATATGAAACAAGGATTTTCCTAATAACAATATGCTTGAAAACTCTTGCTGTATGTAGTGTTATGGAACTCAGGTGAAGGGGGAGTTTGAAGGAACATGTGCTGAGAGTTACCAAAAGGTATTATGATGTAGAGGTCCTTAGTGACATTGGGGCTGCAGGACAGTATTGGTGGGGAGAAAAACAAGATTTTTGTGGGGTCAAGAAGTAAATGAGTGGCAAGGAAATGCAGGCAGCTGGCACAGAGCACAATTAGGAAGGGAAAGAGAGGATGCAGATAAATATTGTGGTTGGGCAGCACCTTCTTTATGCCTTCTTTATACTATCACTAGTGCTGGAGATGGTTTTCTTAACTTAAAAGTGCTTTGATTAAAGCTGTGGCCTTCATGTGTGTTACTTGATTAGACAAAACGAAGACTCCTCAGGTGTCTCATCTCATCTATTCTTCTAGTGACTACAAAATAGCTCTCAGACAACCCTAATGTTTGGTTGGTTAAATCACTGTCATTTTTTTCAAAATATATGTATTTTTAAATTCGTTTGGGCTCTTCAATGCATATCTCCCCTAGAAAGATTTTGCTTTCTTTAATATTGAAGGATTTTTTTCTCTTAAGAAATCCCATAGTACTTTATCATATTTGTCTTATGGAATTTATCTTTTTATACATTTAAATTACATGTGTTTATTTAAATATCTTATCTCCCAACTAGACACTGAACTCTCTGAGGGTGGGATTCATGTTGGATTTCTCTTTGATGAAGGGATGGATGAAGGCATAGATTTGTACTGAATTACTACTAAAAAAACAAACCATGCTGCTGACTTAATCCCTACTTTTTGTTTAAGGAGACTTTCCTGGAAAATTCATACAATCCAGTGATGTGACAAATTTTACATTTTCTTTATAATGTGTATAGCAATTTAGAGGCTCCTTTGAAAATATTTTCTATTCCCTAATTAATTTTGTTTCTCCTGTTACAGAAACCCAGTAACAGTCTTTCCCCTTTGTTTTCTTTTCTCTCCCCTCCTCTCTTCTCCTCTCCCTTTCTCCTTTTTTTTGGAAAAACCCTTTTAGACCCACTCTTTTATTCAGTGTGCATCTTCAGGGTGGTGTGCCTGCAGAGAGAGGTGCTATGGAAAGCAGGGTTGAGCCGGTTGTTAGATCAGGGACAAAAGATATAGGAAGTGACTTGGCTGACCTGGAGGAAACTTACTGAGTCCCCTGTGCCTGTATTTTCTCTGTGAAATGAGGCTTCTAAGGTATGACAATTACCTGCTGCAGGAGGAGGAGGAGGTGGACAGGCAGGCAGTTTCACGTCTGAAGGGCTTTACCTCCTTAGGGTAATGAAGCCAAATAGGGTGCTCAGAGGACAGGACTCCTGGGGCCTCCCTTCTGACTCTGGCAGTGTCCCTGCCTGACTGTGACTATGTGGCAACCCACTTAACCTTTCAGTTGATCAGTGCCACCTGACTTCCAGCTTTTGGAGGGAGGAAGACAGTACCTACAAAAGCATAATAATAGTAGGAAGAACCTGAAAGTCCAGTGGAGGCATTATGATATAGTAGTTGTGAGCTTGGGCTCTAGAATGAAACTGGATTTGAGGGCAATCTTCTACTTACTTGTTATATAACTTTGGGCAAATTTTTTTAACTTCACTGAGTCTGTTAATTCTTACCTCACAGGGTTGTGAGAATTAAATAATGCATGTAGAGCACTTAGCACAGTGTCTCATTCACAAGAAACCCTCAAAATGTGCCAGACATCATTATTTTTGGTTAAATACATAATGAGACTATACAATTAAGATGATAAATTATCTTTCTCTTACTATACGAGAAAGACAATAAGTTTGTGAGTGCTGTGTAAATTGTTATGCAAAGTTAAGGTATTGCAATTTATGTCATTGTTTATCGTGGTGTTGTCAGTGTTGTCTTAACCAGTTCTTGCTGTGTGAGAGAGGCTTTGTGACTTATTTGAAACTAAGGCTTTGGCCAGGTGCGGTGGCT
>NW_012148507.1:2453658-2459154 GCF_000956105.1 Propithecus coquereli
TTTTGTTTTCTTTTTAAGAGGGAATTCAGGAAATTTTTAGCCTGAATGCAGGCTTAAATCCATCTGAACAAATTAATATGCCTCTGGTTTCTCAGGGACTCTTTCTTTTAAATGAGTTCATGACATCAGCCTGTTCCTTTCCCATCAAGGTATGTCAACAGTAAATGAGGCTGTGGTTTTGATGAGCCTTTGTCATGTTTTGGCCCCAAAAAATCCTTATCATTTCTAGTGATTATAACATCACTGAGTAATTATTATATCACCATACAGGAGTTTGAATTGTCTCAGGTAAACTGCTCTTAACTTTTGTCTTAAAATAATGGTTTCTGTCCTCAGTGGAAAACAGTGAGCTTTATTATCTCTGTGAAAACGACCCTATTAATGCTTGGCAGAGGGCAGTCCCACTGGGACATGATGATTATTTCCTTTTAAAGTACAGCTTCTTAAGTTGAAACTATTTTTGTCTAAATAAATACTGCGTGGAATTTTCTCAGTGAAACCTAATATCATGCAGAAAATACGTGGGCTCACTTTGGGTCTGATGTGGGAATATGATGATTAGGTTTCTTCTGAGCCTGATGCTGTGGAATTGCTTTGGGTGACAGAATGGGCCCACGTTAGGGTTCTTTGGATTTTACAAGGGAGGTGAGGCTTGGTGAACCAAGAACCAGAAGTGTTCAAATTAGCTTGCTTGCTGACTCGGTGGGTGACATGGGATAACTCGGTTTTGTAATCTCATGTTTTGGTTTCTCTACCTGTGATGTGGAAGGATTATAGGATGTCCTTAGTAACAGAATGTGAAAATTGTGCTATGTGAATATGTTATATTGTCAGTGTATTTAATTTTTCATGTGAGAGAAAAGCCTGCTTTTTTATAGGTCCATTTTTTGAAGACATTGTAGGAAATCACCATCTCCCTGAAGCCTGATGAAGAATTACGAGCACCCAACTACAAGCATGAGATGGGTCTTCATACTTTCTCGTGTATGAAGTGTCTCAGAGAGTGGTCGAATGGGTTTCAGAAATTAGATGTAGTTATACTTTGTGGCATGTGGGATGCGGGGTGTTGGTGGTGTTGGTGTTGGTATATCTTGTTTATTTGTGTTGGGTAAAGAGCAATATGAGTTTCTTAAAGGTTTGGATATGTGGTTCCTTATTAGACATGTTAAACATATTTCCTTTTGCTAAAAGCTATAACATGTTGTCAGTTTTTTGTCTAATATATATAGCATTTCTATTTGCAAGAGAAATAATCATCTCAGTCTTGAGATACAAAAGGCAATTCGGTAAATTTGGAGAACTTGGGTTTCCTCCTCAGGATGTCCTCTTTTTAAATCTTGTTGGTTCAGCCATAAATCTTCCCCTCTAAGACCCTTGCTGTTAGTACCACTGGGCTGAAGTTGGCTCTTTCTTTAAAAAGCCCCAATAATTGCTCCAAAAATGCAAATCCTTGTAGGGGAATGTAGGAGACCTTGACCGGATAGCTGCAGAGCAGCTGGAGCCTGGAGGGTGAAGAAATTTGGGTAACAGTGAATAGGAAGCACATTTTGTTTTGGATGAGAGAGAATGTGGTTATTCAAATACGGAAAGTGTTATAGAAACTTACTTTATCAAATTGGAAATTGGCTCAGAGGTAATTTTAGAAAATCTCTCGGGGTTATTTTAGTGGAGAAAAGAAAGGGAACCAGAGGAGAGAAGCAGGCATGTTGGGTAGAATTGAACTGGTTTTTGATAGAGATGATCTTTATGGTATTATCATTTGCATGAGTGGATATTAACTTGCCATTGACTCTATAAATTGGTTGATTCAGGCATAGACTTTTCTGAATTTTTTTTTTTTAACTTTTTGCTTCTTTTTGTTCTGGTGCATTCCAGCTTTGAGAGGACTGAACTGATCTTGTTGGGGGGATCAATAAAGGGTTTGCAGGTCCTACTTCGCTAAGGGCTCATCTAGTTACTGTCTTCCTGCTGTTCTCCTGGATTGCTTTGACTTCCTGGATTGCTTTGAGTACTGGTTAGGCACAACCTCTGCTGGCTCCTTGGTCATCCTTGGCAGAAGTTAGCTGATGGTAGGCTAGTGGCAAGGGTGTTGATGAGTATCAGACCCCAACAGTGCTGCAAGGCCTCTCTTGGATTGCCTTTCTCCATGGAGCCAATATAAATGCAGATCAGGGGAAGTATGTGTAGATGAGGGAATCTTTTCCATAAAATATACATCAAAGGATCATTTCAGCTACACCAAAAGGAAGGATATGTGTCCTTTCTAAAGGAGGAAGGAAAGAAGTACGTAGAAGCAGCCATTTCACAAGGGAATAAATTGCTCTTAAAATCTCGCTCATACATTAGAAAACAGCAGGAACAAAAACAAAAAAAAATAAACAAGAAAATAAACAAGGAACAGGAAAGGTGTGTCTTGATTCTGTAGGTTTTCCAAAGGAACCTCTGGCCTTTCTAGGGTACAATAATCACTAAATTAGTTTTGTCATGTTCTTCCCTTGATGGGAGATGCAGAATAACACAGAAGGAATAATTTTGAAGCGTTTCCCTACTTCAGTTAAGTACTAGTAACTTCGTCAAATAGATACTTAACTGATTCTCCAGACTCCTTTTCTTTTTTACCTAAGAGAAGGCATAGGAGCTCTGCAGTCATTCCCTCTGTGATAGCCATCTCCAATATCCAGTTCTCCTCTATTTTGAGAACAAGGAAGCACTTGACTCCCCTTTTGAAGTTTGTTGGGGCCATATGATTTGTGTAGAATGTGGGTAGGAGCCTTGGATTTCTGGGGCTTGACTCTTTGGCTCTCTTTTCTTTTGCCATGTTGATTCAATAGCCCAGAGTATGGGCTAAACGTATGTCCTGAGCATATGGAAGACAGTTGTTCTGTCCCAGATAGTTGCCAACATCTGTAGGGGATATTGTGTGAACAAGAAATAAACTTTTGTTTATTTGATTGGGGGTTATTTGTTACTAGATGCAGTCTAGCCAGTCTTGACTGACGACACCATCTTCAACAAGTGGTTCTGCAGGCTTGTGGTGGACCCACGATATTCCACATGGTGGCTTTAATTTTTTCTGTGTGTCCACATGGAATCATCACCTTTACATTCTTGATGGCAAATAAGACAAGTTAGACTATAAGATGGAACTATTAGGCAGTAATTATGGACTGATGGGATTTAGTGGGGAAAAATGGCTGGACGTTTGATAACATTCAGCTTCTTTCCACCCCTTGGATTTTCACTCTTCTCTCCTTCCACTGGTGCTGTGTTTCCATTCTCACCCACAGCCCCTATTCCCTGAAGAGCCTCTGTGGAATTTGCTAGTGCTGAGAAATGAATCACCTTCTTTTGCAGTATTTTTGCAAACAGTGGGAGTTTATGGGGAGACATGACTATTCCTGGCATTTCTGCCTGTGCTAAGTCTCTGTTTCCTTCTAAGAAACACACCAGAGAATTATGCATCAAGAAAATTTGTTCAAATAAAGCATGTGTCTGTATCTATAGTCTATATCCATATCCATAACTCAATATAATCTATAGGTATTTTCCATACACTCATGCTCCCTCATTTATTTCTTTAAATTTTAGTTTTACAAAATCTTGTTGTGAAGACTTAATTCACAAGGGAAAAATGACTCAAATCGACTTAAATGATAAAAAGTCTATATTGGCTCATAGAATAGGAAAGCTAAGGAATCATGGGAATGGCTCGATCCAGCAGCTCAGGGCTCACTAATGAGAATACTCTCTCTTTGTCTCAGCCTTTGCTTCCATAGTGTCAGATTCCACCTACGGCTGCTTTCTCTGTGGCCTGAAGATGATTGCCAGTAGCTCCCAGGGCTACTTGCTTGCTTATTCACATCACATGGGAATGAGCGTGTCTTCCATGGGTATGGTCTCAGAAGGGAGAAATTTCTTTCTCAGACCCCCCCCGCCCCCCCAAAAAAGTCTCCTCATTGGTCCAGAGTTACTTGACCTCTCTGTCCTGTGTTCAGGGTGATGAGTTTGTTGATCGGTTTTAGCCAATGGGATCCCACTCCAAATGCCTGGCTAAGAACATGGCAGCAGTGATGCCTGGAAGGAAAATCTTGAGGCTGTTGATGAGTGAAAAGCTGGAGAATGGACACTGGGTAGTCAGCTGACGCTTGGCCATGGTGACCTTGCTTTTCTCTTTATAGCTCTACTCTAGGGCCTCTTCCTCTGATCCTCCTCACTGCCTTGTTGATACTTAAGGCCCTGCTGTTGCATGGAATTTTGACAAGGGTGAAAACAAGCCACCTTTCCTGTATAAGGGAGTCAGCTAAGTGAAGAGGCAACAGAGTTTGGTAAACCTCCCTTAGAATTCAGTAAGCATTTGCTTTTAACAAACAAACAAGCCAATAAGGAAGCATAAGGACTACATAAAACACACGTAGCTTCAGTGGCTGCAGGACCTCAAAATCAGTTATGTGTTTCCTTTGTGACGTGCACCTTCCTGATTCAAAATGACAGCAGTGGTTTTTATGATGTACCAGTTCCCAACGGCGATGGCTCCTCATTCAGCTCTATGCAAGATGGTCCTCCTCTAGTAATAAAGAAAAGAGCAAGGTAGGGAAAGAAATGGTCTATGATAGCCTTAGTTTCTCATAATGGGTCTTCCCAAACACTATACAAATATTAATTAAACCTCCCAGCCTCTCTGTGCAACAAATACCTATTTATACAGAGTGGAGCGGACAGAGTCAGCTGACCAAGGCTCCTCCATGCAGTAATGTCAAAAGCAAGGATCTCAACTTTAGGGCTCACCAGTCACCTGAAAACATTGCCATTTAACTTCTTTCCCTTTCCAGAGGGGAAAGTACGCACAGCCAAGCAGAAGCAAATATATTTTGTTATGTTCCTGCCTGGCACTGCTTAATATGAGTCTGAAGGACACTACCTGATGATTTTACTAACACATGAAACGAATGGGACAATATGGCCAGCAGAGGGGGCATGGTAAAATGGAATTATTGCCGTTTTTAGCAGCAAAATGGAGTTATTAACTCTTCTCAGACATTATTTACAGATCACTCAGAGGGTTCCAGTCGCTGAGTTAGCTCCTCTACAGGATTTTTAGATGCTTGTTTTGAGAGATAACTGGAGACTATAAAATTGTAGAAGGGCTTGAATAAAGTTATGCATTCAAAACCCAGAATGCTAAAACTAGTCCACCCCTTTGGATTTTGAAAGGATTGTATTAACTCTACAGATGATAAGATACAACTCCTACCTCAAAGAGTGGGTTATTCAATAGGGGAGATATAAAAGCCTAATAGCTAGCTATACTATAAGAAAAATGTGATAATGTGATAATAAAGGTATTTATATTTTGATGTGGAAAATCAGGGAAGGCAAAGAAATCTTCTGGCAGGAAAAATCACCCGGAAACTCCTTGAAGGGTGTGGCATTTTATCAGGGTCTAAATGAATGACCAGGATTTGGAAAAAGGAGGAGAGGCTGGGCACAGTGGCTCAC
>NW_012148507.1:2459204-2470158 GCF_000956105.1 Propithecus coquereli
GTATCACATGTGATAATTTGTAGAGCTGATTCAAGGCTTTGCGTGATGCTGCTATCTTTGTCCAGAAAGGATTGACATTTGCTTATGAGTGACATCAAGGCTAACAATCTCAGATCACTTTAATCCAAGTAGGGATGGAGGTTATTGGTAGCCAGACTTCTTCAATGTGTGCTCTAGTCTTTTTCTGGGTTAGCCTTATTCTTAGGGAGTAACGATTTGGGGTTCTACCTGAAAGCCTTGGGTATTTACAGAACCACCACACACTGGCAGGCCTTGCTCTCTATTTTGCTTTTTATTAGCTCTGTCAGTTCGTGTAAAGATCTCAGCCTTTCGGTCTGAGGGTTGTTGTATTGGCAGCTGTGTAGTGCGTGAAGGCAGCTGCAATGGAGGGCTGGACTCTCTTGGCCACCTTCATCTCCTGGAGTTTGATCTTGCAGTTCCTCACTACTTTGATATTCTTTCTATGTCTTAAAAACTATTTTAAAAAATTGTTCAAATTTCCTGATTGCTCTCTGCATCAGATTTGGTCCGAATCTATTTAGTCTGCCATTCCTGTAAACAGAATTCAAGGGATGACATTTTAGTTCTCACCATTGGATAAACTTTCCTACTCCTCCCTGAATCTTGGCTATGTCTCCTTTCTGGCACCTATTTGCTTCTTTCTGTTCCAAGCTGACCCAGGCATGTGCCAAACCTTTTTACTTTTATTTCCAACAAAAATAATAAAAAAATAGAATAAAGTAAGGGGTATGTAAAGGTAAGCTCATAAGAATACTTGCAGAGAATTTTGGTATATAAGTGATTATAAAAATAAAAAATAATAAAAAAATAGAAAAGGGAAGATAAGGAGCAAAGGTAGACTAGTGAAGAGGCTAGTCTTACAGAGTCCCAGATATGGGAAAACGTGGTTTATATATAAGTAATAATGTTTGGCTGGAGTATAAGGTTTGAAAAAAGTAATCAGGAAGGCAATAACTGGAAACAAAGGTTGGAAAACATCATGAGTGGTCTCGAGTGCTCAACTAAGGAGTATAGATTTAATCCAGGAGGAAACATAGAACTGTTAGAGGCTTTACAAATTTTGTAGCCACCACCGTGTCTCATAAAATGTTCCTTAGAGCCCATATCAGAGTCAAAATTATAGTCTTGCTAAACTGTGGCCTGATGACAGGTTAGTTCTAACACATGTAGCTGTTGTTCTCTTGGAGCTCAGATGCAAGCACATGGAGGGCAGTGCTGCCTACGGAGGCAAGAACGTAAGAAATGGGGCATCTTAAAGCCACAGGTGAAAGAGTGAAGGATCAGTGCTCTGAAGACTCACCAAATGACCTTGTGAGTGACAGGAGAGCTTAGTAAACTCTCATAGGGCGTTTTAGATTTCTGGTAAGTTATAGAATGAGGAACAGTGCGGTGTAGTGGTCTGAGAGTGGGTGCTCTGAGTCTTACCTCCCAGGCTTGTTACCTACCTATATGATTGTAGGCAGGTCTTTTGGAAAATCTCATCTCCATCTGAAATGAGGAATTGCACTAAATCAGCATCTCCCCCTGTGAGTTCGGTAGGCAATTAGTAACGAAAGAGGTCCCATTAGAGAAAAAAAAAAAGGGTTTTGTGGTTAAATAAGTTTGGGAAATGCTGCAGGCTCAATTCTACTTGATGTCCAGTAACAAATTAAAAGCTTGGAGAGTCCTGCAGGAAGGAAGGCAGTTTTACTCTGTTGAACCCAGCCTTTTCCAAACATGTTTGGTCATAAGAATCTTTTTTATTTTTTTCTTTCATACAACACCTATTGGCTCTCTGTGGACCACTTTGGGAAATTTTGGACTCCCTTCCCACTTTCACATTCTCTGACTCTGTCTTACCTGTGAAGGTGTCTTCTCATCTAAGACTTTATAAATCCAAAGGAAGTTTGCTCCTCCAGTCTGGTTGAGTGAATTTTCTTACCTCTAATACAGAATTGACTATCATCCCCCAAGTAACTTCCTCTCAGAGTTGAGGCAAGAAGTTCTTTAAAAGTGTTTATTAAAGTGCTTTGAGATCCTCGAAGGAAAGAGATCCCTGGTGGATTTGTCATATGACTTCATTAGACACCTTGTATGCTAAGGAGCTTCAACTTCCGCTTCCAGTTTGGAATCATCATATTTCTAACTGACTCTATTAACCAGGAAAGAGCTGAGGGCTTATTTTTTTCTTCTCTTTTTTGCATCTGTATATAATGTAATTTAACCTAGCAAAAAAGACACTGATTGTCTGTCCCACAGGACTTAATTAACTCCCAGCTTCATGGTGCTCCATGGAAATAATAAGAAAAGTAAAAGTTCGAGTGTTCTGTACCTGTCCACTTCTACCTCTGGTGCATAATGAGATGTCAGGAATGGTGACACTGATGAGATGTGTAAAAGATGCTGATTGTAGGAGGTGGTGAGCTGCCTGCTCAGCTTCTGGGAACTCTGGTCAGGCTGGAAGAACTGCCAACCCAGCAAGCAGCCTTTGCCTTCAGATTACAATTTCCAACATCCTCTGCACTCGCCTCCCTGCCACCTGAGCAGTGGTTTTGTTAACCTTTAGCTCTGCCTTCTGCACCCTGGTAGGATGTTATGACAATTGTCACGGGGCAGATACCATGTTTATTAAGCTGCCTGTAGCAAATCTGGACTGGTAGTGCAGGATTCTACCAGCCAGCCCTCAGGGGAGCCCATTAAGAAATTGCAAGGCTAATAAAAATCATACTGGATGAAATTGCAATCCTCTGGTGCCACTCCGTGATGGGTTGAATCTGGTCTTACATTTTAATGGGGGCAGGGACTGAAGGTTTGAACCAAGAGCCTTATGCCAGCAGAACTGAAGGTTGTACCTTCTTAACCCAGAGCTGGAACAGGGCAGTAAGAGGACAGGCTTGCTTCTCTCTTTGTGTGAGTGTTCTGAACAGTTGAGCTAAGAATGTGTTAATGTTTATGATAAGCTAACAATGCACTGCCCCTGGAAAAAAGCCCCTCTCTGCCATGTGGCATGAAATTTGGGGCACAGTTAGAGTCTTTGGGGCTCTTATTAAGCCTTCAGTGCCCATGCCTGAGGGGAGCCTGAGAATGCATGGGGCCCAGGGCATTGTCTCCTGGTAAAATTGTTCTAAAACTTCCCTATACTGGTGGCTTCTTCACAAAGAAATTGTGTCAAAATTGGGAGAGCCCTTCATGAATTTAAACTCTTCTTCACACTGTACCCCATCTCATCCAGGACCACTGGATCTGGAAGAGTCTTCATTTCTTTGCTGTATCCCTTCTGTTTGGATAATTCATAACTTCATTTGAATAAATTTGTAGTTTTCAAGCATTAAAATGAAACAACTAAGCACATAATTACTGTTTTGGGAAGACTGAGGAAAATGGATAGAAAAACGTATTAGGGTATTCAGTACTAGGTATGATGTTATCTAGAGAAGTACGTTCTGTATTTTGTCATAAAGAAATACTACTACTACTACTACTAATGGAAAGAGGTGATATTAATTGAATGCTTACTTCTTGTCAGAAACTGTGTGAAGCCCTTTATGTGAACTGCCCAGTTAATCCTCAAATTGCAACTTTGAAGTAATTACTATTACCATCTCCATTTTACAGATTAATAACTGCTCAGAGACACTTACCAGAGTGTTTCAGGACACACAGCTGGTAAGTGCCAGAGCAGGGACTCAAACTGAGATAGAATGATTTCAGAACCTGTAATATTACTGCTCATTTTCTTTTGGGAAAAAATTCAAAAACAAAGAAAGAAAATCTGTTCTTTTGTAAACATTTCCCAAGATAAGTTTGTGGAGCTACAATATAAATTTGTGGAAGTAGATCACTGGGTAATGGAAAAAGTGCAAATATTAATATATTAAAATTTATCTTCTCAGCTCCAATGACAGCTGTGAGAATGGGTCTAGTTTTGCGCCCCACCCCCCACCTTTCACAGTTTCTGCAACTCCTTCCTCATTATGGACATTGTCCTACTACTTGTGTTCTAGGTATTTCCAGTGAGGTTTTCTGTTTCCTCTATCCTTCTGCTGACAGTGGTTTGAGTGAAAGAGAGAGAAAGAGAGAGAGTGCGTGTGTGTGTGTGTGTGTGTGTGTTGGTGGGGTAGTGATATGCAACATGGAGTCTCATATTTAGATTTATATCTTTTCTAACTACTATTATAGAGGATAAAGTTTTATTGAATGAATGCACTAATGAACACAATTAAAATCAATAGTCACTAGATTAAAATCAATTCTCAAAACTCTCTTGTGAAACTTTTAGAAACTGTTGCTGAGACTATAGATGTTGGAAAGAATCATACTCTGACCGAAGAAATGAGTTATACAGAGAGTGGTTGTACTCAGAATGGCCTTCCCACCTCAAAGTGAGAGATTTGGCCTCTAAAACCATAATGGTTTTGCCATTTTCTACCTGGATTTTTCTGCAGGTTGCACAGATGGAAACATGCTTGCCACAGGTGATTTTTATGATGTTTTCCTTAACTCTTTCATTAAGTCTTGATAATGTGAGTAATATTTAGTAGAAATTCTTTATTTTGTGGTACGGAGTAAGGGCATCATAATTTCCTTTGTTGTGTTACTGTGCTGAAGGAATGAATGACCAGATCCACAGTTCAGGACATTTGGTTTAATTTTCCCTTTTTTAATTTTCTTGGGACTTAGACAGTGCATCTTGTAAGGTAGCAATGAAGAGTGCAGGTATAGGAGATATAGAAGTTTCATTAATTTTTAGGTGCTTGCCAATATTATATTGTCCCATAACTATAGCTTCTCTCTTCCTACTACTTTGGCCTCTTCACAATAACATTTAAGTGCTTTAATATATAAACCAAACAAAATAACTTTTCATCTTATTAAAAAATATATGCTTAGAGTAGAAAATTTTAAAAGAGATTGAAAAAGGACAGAAAAAAGATCCTCTATAATTTCAGGGTCCAGTTGCTTTGACACTGGCCAAAAAAATGTTGGCTAGTGATGTGATTAGTCAATAAAGGTGTCTTTGGCACTTTTGCCCTATAATTTCCAAGCTGGAGAGTTTAGAGCTGGTAATTCCTGATTTCAGTGTCTATAGGCAGTGGCTGTAGAAGTATGGTAATATGGTGAAAAAATTAACAGATGTTCTCTGTATGTTGAGTAAATAAATTTGGAAGGGTCATAAGTTTAATGTTAGCAATGCTTGGGGTGATGTATTTATTTCTATGACTTTATATCTAGCCATGAAATCTGTCATTAAGACAAATTTTAAAATTTCTTTGTTTAATCTTAAGAAACCATCCTTTTCAGCATCATGGGAAGTGGACTCTATTCTTTACTGGGCTATGACACACTTTTATGGTACAACTGGAAGTACATCGCAATTAGCTTATTTAAGGCAATATATTTATTGGGCCTACTTTTTCTTTAACTTTTTAAATAGACCATTGAAGATATGTGAATGTAGAGAGAATAGCATAATGAACCCTCGGTGCCCACACCCATCTTCAACAGCTATCAGCTTATTTCTAGAAATGATTTGTAACTTTTAACTGGAGACTATTTTGTATTGGCTTTCCCTTTGAAAAGGGGAATCTGCTAATGGGAATTTTAAGGATGAGGTCAAGTTTTGATCTGGGGATCTCTCATAGCTTAGTAGGAAAAGGATGACTATATTTTATATTTATTGACTTTATAGAAGCATGAAGCATCTGGAGTTTATATTCAAAAATAGAGCAAAATACATATAAACAAAGTTTTCCTATTACTATCTTTCATTTTCTCTTTCTTTTGTTTCTGTCTTCTATTCCACTGTCACTCAAGATGTAAATTCATAAGATTTCAAACTTCCCAAGTGTATCTTCATTTTCAAACGGGTTTCTTGGTGGCTCAAATAAGTGAAGTGATAGTGGTAGAAAAACTGGCAGTGGAGATGACTTTTGTATATGGGATGATCTGTGCTTGGTATCAAATTTCATTGCCTGAGCAACTCACTGTTTGTTAAGTTTAAGGCAATAGATGATAATTCAAATATATTGAACATTTATATATTATAGGCCCATGGCATATAGGTATTTTTTCTACGTTGTTTTCACAGCACTTTGAGTAGATTTTATTAGCTCCGTTTTACAGATAAGGAAATGGATGCTTGGAAACATTAGGAGACTTGCCCAAGGCCCTGTGGCTAATAATGTGTTGGGGCTGTGAGTTTGAAATGTTGTCGGCCTAACATTAAACTTTCTCTTAATCATGATGTTGCCTGCTGAATAAGTTACTAAAAATGCTGGTGAATGGTGTGTCAGGGGTGGAGAGAGGATGAGATGGGAAAAGGTTGAGGTAGGATGGAAAATAAATTTGAGTTAATCAAAAGAAATCTTTTGATAAAATCTCGTATCTAGTGAAATAAGAGCAATGCTACTTGAGCTCATTTTAACTTCAAGGACATGGCTATATTTACTAAGGAACAAAAGTGTTTCAATTTTGTTTTGAAAATTTTGGCACAAAGAGCAAGACTCTTTTTATAGCCCATGACGGTTTCCCTGGCCCTGAAATATGGAGGGCTCTGATAAATGGGAGGGGCTTCACCCATTCCTACCTTGATTTAGTATGAAAAGATGTCCACTGGAATAAAACAAAGAAATATGCCAAACAAGGGAAGCAGAAGGACTCGGGGAGCAGATATTATCAGTGCTGGGAGAGGCAACATCTGCACAAGGTTGTTAAGATGTAGCAAGTCAAGATGGCTGCTGCAGTAACCACAGGCTATGTGGAGAGATAAATGGTTGACCCCAGCCCGTGTCAGGCTACGATTGATGCCACTATCAGCCCTAGTGCCTTCCCAATGATTTTTTAAAAAAATCTTTGATAGAGTGTGTTATCTAGTTACTGGCACGAGGGCAATAGCCTGGAGGGGTGAAGGAAAAGGAAAGAATAAAAGGTCACTCCAGGAGGACAATCTCTGTCGGACTAAATGAGAAAAAAGGATCTAGCTCAAAAGGGGAGGAAATAAATAAATAACAATAAAAGCGGCTGCTAGGTGCATGGATGGGATAAGTGAAATTGCTGTTTCCCTTTTCCATTTTTCTCTCTCTCTTCTCTTCCCTTCCCCTTCCTTCTTCCTTCCTTCCTTCTCTCTTTCCTTCCTTCCTTCCTTCCTTCCCCCCTCCCTTCCTTCTCCCCAGCCTTTTTTAAAAATTAAGATAAACCTTGAGCTATTGCTGAGGAGTTTAGCCGATATAGCTATAGAATTCTTTTTCTCTTGAGCTATTTTAATGGTCTGATTAGGATTTTTAAATCTTTTTAAAAACCTCTCTAGGAGAGGTGAAATTAAAGGCCTTCATTAGCCCCCATCTCAGTAAAATAATGATAATTCAAGAGTGAAAGACAATAAAAAATAAGCAAAGCAAAATTCCTATAGATAATGAACAAATATGCCCTTATAATATGTTGTTATTAATTTATTTGTGGGGAATATGTGAATTCAATTCTGCAATTCTGTGATAACTCTCCTGTCTTCCTTTCTGAATGCACACATGCGTACACACAGAGATACCCCCTCAGGTGTGCCTGCATGCATATTTTTTTCACATGTACCTATATATACTTTTAGAAGAGCAAGAATAAAATTGCTTTTGCTCAGTATCACTGCACCAATGGAATTCTATTTTATGATAATAAAAACCTTAATTGGCTCCTTTTTAGCCTTGAAACAAGTTTTGCAGGGGGAAAAAGAAAAGATGGGAGAACTGAAATAGTTTCTTTTTTGTTTGTTTAAAAGAATATGGCTTTAGTTGGTATGAATTTTTTTTCTTTCCATTTGACCTGAAAAAATCTAGTTATTTTTTTGTCTCATGAATTTTTTGTAGAAGGTAAAATGTTGATGCCAGGGCAAGGGCCCTGGAGGCTGGAGTGGATCTGTAGCATTAAATACTTTCCTTTGAGAAGAATCACATTGGATATAAAAATATCAGTTCTCAAAAGCAACTCTAGATAGAGTAGAGGAATATTTTCTAGGTAGATTTCATCCTTTTCTAAAGCCATAGAAAAGGATGTGAGCACCTGGCCTTATATCATTGGTTCTCTCTAGCCAGTGCTGTGCAGGGTCATTTTTAGTTGGCACAAGTTGGAGCACGTGCCTTGCCACTCCTCCCTCTGTCAAAGGCATCGGAGTAATGGGAGGAACACAGTGTTAATGCTGGAAGACTTGAGATCCAGTCCCTGCCAATACCATCTTACTAACAGGCCCTGGGCCCATGACTTAATTTCTCAGAGCTATCATTTCCCCTCAGGTATAAGATGGCAGCAGTGCTTAACAATATCTTCCTGCAAAATTTTTCAGGTTTAAATAGGTCTATAGGTGTGAAAACCCTCTGAAATTGTGAAAGTACAACTCAACTCTTAGTTCTTGTATCGGCGTGGACTCCAGTGGCATGTGGTGGGGGAAGCTGGCTGTCATGTGACCAAAATGGCTGGGGTAGAAAACTGGAATGTGGTCCTTGCAGAGAAGAGCAATGGAACAGTGGCTCTTGGAAACTTCCCTACGATCCTTTAAAGGGAGAGGAAGATTGGGGAATGAAATTTTAGACCTGGATGAAAAATATGTAGTATATATTTTTTGTACTTTTAAAAGTTTCTAGTTGGCAACATAAAATAGATGCCCTGTAATTTGGTTTGCTCATATAATTAATATGTCTGAGATACTGAATTTAAAATTAAACTTTATATCGTCATTTGTCTCTTGTATTGAGGCATACGTTACATATAACAAAATGCACAAATCATAAGCGTGTAGTTCATTAACATATGTATATACTGTGACACCCACACTCAAAGTTAAGACAGGGCATTTTCATCACTCAAGAAAGTTTTAATTTTGTGTTTATTGCTTTTCTTTCCTTTTTTGCCATAAATGATTCAATAACTAAATCTTAAGACATCTACCTTTTCCTTGCTTTTGTTTAAGGAAAATATGAGAAAGGCAAGAAGTGAGCACTGATACTTAACTAAGCACCTGTTATATGTCAGGCACTGAGCTAGTCTTCACATATACTAATTAACTCATTATAAGAGCTCTTGAAAAATTTCCATTTTACAGATGAGGGATTGAGCTTCAGGAAAGTTAGGTGACTACCAAGGTCATACAGCGAATAGGTGGTGGACTTAGGATTTGAATTAGTGTTACTGCCTCCGGAGCCCATTTTCTTCAAATGGTAGAATAAAACACAATTGCTAAGATTTGAAGACTTGACAGTCTTCTGCAGAATCAGAGAAATACTGAAAGTTCACAGTTTCAGAAAAAAAGGTTTGAAGAGAAAGAACTTTCCCCCATGAGTGGAGAAAACTGGTTGGATACACCTCTTGATTGGAGATTCAGTCCGATTTAATCATCTTTCTGTTTCTGAGGCTATATTTTTCTCATCACTTCAGATTTATGAAAACTTCATCATTTTGATACATGTTTTTATATTGCCTAAGGGCATAGGCTACTAAAGTCTGCAACCAGAGCTTCAAAGCCCTGGCTCCACCATTTTCCACTATTTTGTGTTTGGGCATGTTACTTTGCCTCTGTAAGGCTCAGTTTTCTCATCTGCAAATGGGAATGATAAGGTAGATCCTTGCTAAATTACTGTCAAGTTTAAACAAGTTACAGAAGTAAAGGTTTTAGTACAGTGCCTGGTATCTAAGAAATACTCAGTGTTCATCATTATTATTGTTATTATCATTCCTCCCAACGAAGTTCATCCTTTTGGTTCTGAGTATTTTAATGGTTCTGGTTTTCATTTCGATACTGCCCAAATCTGGATAAATTTATTTAATGTGCTACTAAAATGGGGGAATCTGAGTGAATAAGAAAACAGTCAGGACTCTGAGACTGTGCCAGGCACATGCCTTACTCCCAACCCTGGAGGGTGCTCTGAGCCTTGGTGGCTGATGCTCTATCTTGATGCCCTCACATCCTCATACCCACTGCTACACCTAGTACCTGCTGTTACACTTGTTTTCTGCTGGACTGTGCATGTGTCCCAGGGGTAGTCTGAGCACCTGGTACTGTGCCTGGCACTTAGTAGGTGCAGCGCCACTATTCGTTCTATTTTCCCTGGGGGGAATGAGGAATACCACAGGAGTTAATTTTCTAGGCAAGTGAAAAATTTCCCTCAAAATACCACGCCATGTTTATTTTCAATATTATCTTCTTAAACATAGTGAAGGCTTTTCTGCCCTTTTAACTAAATACAGGCAGTAGTATCGAATATTTTCTTGATACTTCTGGATCATCAGCATAAACTTCAATTATTTCACTTCTTAAAGACAATACCTCTACCTCAGCTGAAGCTATTGAAATTGCAGGAAGGTATGTGCTCCTCACTAAATGGTCCATGACTGTGTTGATGTATTTCCTGTTGTTGTCAGACTGCAGGTCTCATATGGGGATGCTGTCAGCAGCACCACTTCCTTCTAATTCATCCTTCTGTTCTCTTCGTCCCCAACGGACAAGATAACAAAATTTTAGTAAATATATTTGCAAAATTAGAGTGGCCTTGAAAGACACTTCTTAAAGAAGTGCATGAGGTTTAGTGTGTGGATATGGTGGTATATTCCCCTCCCCTCACCCCATTTCTCTTTAGTCATCTTCTTGACTGAGTGTGACATCAGCTATGTATCTCTCCACCATCAAGACCTAGCATGTTGTTTCTATAACATTAGACCTAGATGCTATATCTTCCTTACATTTTTTAGTTTTTTTTTTTTTTAACTTAAGAGATCGTTAGGTTGGATGCGGTAGCTCATGCCTGTAATCCTAGTACTCTGGGAGGCCAAGGCGGGAGGATAGCTCGAGGTCAGGAGTTCGAGACCAGCCTGAGCAAGAGCGAGACTCCTGTCTCTACTAAAAATAGAAAGAAATTAGCTGGACAACTAAATATATATACATATATGTGAAAATAAAATTAGCCGGGCATGGTGG
>NW_012148507.1:2471229-2482093 GCF_000956105.1 Propithecus coquereli
GATTTGGTAAATTAAAACCTTGAAATTCTATGTTATTTCTAGTTCACAGATTCTGAACTTCCTTTTCTTTGTAACTGAGATTTCCTCTCCATTCCTTAGAGGCATTCCAGATTAGGTTATAATTTCTGCTTTTACTTTTACTTGGTCCAGGAGTGCCTCAGGCAAAGGATACTCCTACATTCTCCAGCATAACACCGGCTTCAGGAAAAGGGTAGCGGTTCTGAATTTCACACTGATATTGGCATCCAGGCATGTTCAAGGTCAAGAATCTGTGCGGGGTCACTGAACACAGACCATTGTTCATAGGACTGTGGCATGAGATTCAGAATGATGCCCCCGCTTTGTTTTAATACACCGTGGAGGTGGGAACTGACAACATGTAAATTTTGTGCAAGAGCAGGGTAGGTGTGAGTGAATAAAATCCTTTTATTTTAAGCTTATTCCCTCTTTTTCATTTTACTCCTTAAAAAAGTCGGTTTGCCTGAAGCCTTCTTTGTTGAGGAGTAAAGTGAATAGTTTCCTTCTAGGCCCTTCTCTTGGGGAAACTACTTGGTTAATAATGGATTCACTTTCATTCAGTGAACCAGGATTTTAGCCAAGAAGAATCCATGCAGTCTTCCCAGGTTTATTGATCTATTCACCACATTCTCTTTTGGGAATGGATAATTTTAACGGCATTGCCAATAAAGCATACTTGTTTTTATCTTGTCTTTCTAATGAGCGAACGCTAGAGCTGAAGCCTCTCTATGGGCTTGTTTCTTTTCGCCTTGTGGCCTGCACTCTTTGTCATAACCCAGTTTTCAAATCTGTCCTCGTAATCCAGCTTGCTGTAGAGCAAAGAACTTCATTAACGTTTCCTGCTAGACTTGAAAACAATTAAAACGGTGCCTAGAAAGAGTTAAAGAGGACCCCCCAAACCCTGAAACCAAACAGACATCACAGAGCAGGGATGGCAGGTAAAGTGGTTGCTATAAACACTTTCTCCTGAAAGCTGTGTCTTTTCAATAAACACACCGTTAGACCCTAGCAAAATATTTCCAGTTGCCTTCATGGGTGGTGCAGTGCTGGAAGCTGTTGGCTCGTGCTCAGTTAAATTTCAAACGTCAAAGCTCATTAATAGTGATTTTAGCCAAAGACAGCTTGTAAGGAGCTGTGCAAACTTAACTTCCTCAAATAAAATGAGAAGAAAGATGACCATTTAACATTGCTTTTCCTCCCCCTGCTTTCTTCACCTCCGCTTCAAGTTTGTTTTTGGTTTTATTGACAGTAGGTTTCGAGTTTATATTCCACATTTCCCTTAATTTGCCTTGTCCTTTTATCCGCCCCCCGCCCCTTGGGAAATAGGCCTATTACAAAGGTGTTGCGATGTTTCTTTGAGTTTTAGGAGGAGTGTTTTGTCTGTTTGAAGCGGGCCTGGAGGAGTCTGTGAAAGTGTTAAGGCAGAAGGTTCGGCTTTTGAGGGAGAGAAACACACTGTGATATGATTATGTGCTCAGACGCTGTTTCCAGCCCCGTCTGAATACAAATGTAAAAGGAGATTCCGTTGACACAATAATGATGTTTCAAATGAAAATATCAGTACAAGCAAGTACCCTCATTATTTGCAGTCTGGGCAGTTTTCACCACTGTTAGTTACCTGGAAAATTAAATTAAAAGACATTTGTTTTTAGCCTGGTCTGAATTTCCCCATGCAGTTGTGACTGTGGGTTGGCCTGCCATGTTAAATTGTCTGGCAAACTAATTAATGATTGAGGTACCCATTACAAATTGGACACGAACCTGGTCTTCCTCTTGATTTTGGGTTTTGCTAGCAGTATGCTTTCGGGTGCTCCCTTCTTGAATCTTGCAAGGGCCTCCTGGGCACTGAGTAAACAATACTTGGGATTTCAGCATGTGATGATGATATGGGAGGCTCAAGGAGCCAGGGCACATGCCTTGGATGTGGTTTGGGTGTGGATGTTTTGGAGCTTCTCTCTCTGCAAGAGCTCTGTAGCCACAATGCCTTTGAGAAATTTGAGCTTGGGTTGCAGTGAGATTTTTGTGGACTTGAATCAGAGCCGAGCAGAGGTAGAGTATAGTGGGAAGAGCATGTAGGGTGAGTGCGTATTGGGGGTCCTGTTGTATCAGAGGTTTCTTGTGAGGGTTTATGGTGATTCCTTCTTGGGGGCAGGAATAGGTTCCCAACAGACGTTATAAACTCTATATATTTCTTTCTGTTTTTGACCAAAATAGGGGAATGTTACTTTTTTTCCCCCTTCCAACAGTTTGTTTACACTTTTCAAGAAGCTGACTGATTTGGACAACTGTTGCTATGCTACTAAAGGCTGTCAATTGTGAAAAGCCCACCATCTTAAAAGAAATTTAGTTACTTTCTTTAAATGGACTGTATTCATTTATTGTTCGTAGATTTCAATGATATTTGGCTCCCAGACAAAGGTTTTAATAATATGGAATCATGTTGAATAGACTGTACTGTTCCGAGTATCAAAAGTTTGCATGATTTCTTTTAAAAGCCAAGTAATTAGATTTCTGCAAGTAGGATTGTAGTCTGAGAAGTACGACTTAAAATTACTACTTTTTTGCTTTCATCTTTTCTACCTTCTCTTATAAACATCCAGATTTTCGCCCTTCTAAGAAAAGAAACAAGCTTTTTTAATTGTAATGATTGGCTTATGTGTTGGTTTCTTCTCAACAGTGAGCTCCCTGAGAGCAGGCAATTATGTTATTTATCATTTTATCCTCAGGGTCTAGCATAGTACCTGGCTCAATAAATGTTTATTGGTTGAATATTTAACTAACAACATTGTAGGTGGAATACACTCACAACGTTGTGGGTAGAATATTTAACTTAAGAGAAAAATCAATTTTATGAACTCTAGTGCAATTAATTATTTGCATGCCAATGGGGCCACAAATTACAAATAAATGCTATCAATTTATTGGAGCAGGTGTACAGGCATTCTGCTGACAGACATAGTGCCACCAGTTTGAGTTATACCTTGATCAATATTTTCTACAATCTTCTAAATAATTTTAACAAAGGACAAAGAAATCGTAAAATTTCAGGCAAAAGAAGCTTTTTGGTGCCACTGAAATCCACTGTTGGTTGGCTGCCTATGGTGCATAGTTTATAAGGTGATCTAACTCATTGATTTGGTCTAAGCAATTTGGTAAGTGCCTACTATGTGCCAGGTATGGTGCTAGTGATTTGTAGTACACAGGTGATGGCCATGTAGTCCCTGTCCCTGTAGGACTCACAATCTAGCAAGGCAAAATATTGATGGAAACACAGAGCACAAAAGCAGTGAGAGAAAAGTGCAGGGCAGGCTCTGAGAAAGCTTCTCTGGGCCCAAGAAAGTCCTCCCAGGGAGACTCAAAATGGAGCCAGGCCTTGGACGATGACTGTATGACTCAGGAGAGAAGGAGCACGTGTATAAGGACAGTCATGGCATGTGTGGGGACAGGGTGGCTTTGGTATGACTTGAGGATGGTGCAGGATCCAGTGGAGGCATGGGAGGAGCCTGAGATGAGGCTGGGAGACGAGGTATGGAGAGTCATTTGGATGGAGGGTTATATGGAGGTTTCTGCGGGTGGAGGGTTATATGCTTATTTGAGTTTGGACTTTACTCTCTAGGCACTGGGATCAGTTCTTTTCTAAACTCCACATTGTGTGTATTCTAAACGTGTGTGTGGGGGGCCCAGCCAGGTGTGTGACTCTGTGTGTATGAGGGGAGGGATAAAGAGAGGAAAAGGGAGAGAAAATGAATGAATGAGGTTAATTTCTCTAGGAAGGGAATATTAGCAGGAAGGAGGAGAATGGAAGGATGTGAGGAAAGTGGAAGCAGAGAGAGCAGAATAGCTATTGCATTCAATGGTTATCCGTTCAGCATCCATTCATTCATTTCATAAGTATTTATTAAAAACCTACTATGTGCCAAGTACCATGCCAAACTCTAGGTGCATAAACAGATATCCTCCCTGCCCTCGTGGAGCCTACAGTCAGGAAGATCCAGGTGAGAGATGAGCAGCTCTTAAACTGTGGCAGTAGCCCCGCACATGGAGAAGGAAAGGATGAACTAAAGGCATTTATGAGGAAGTGGGCATGATTTGGTGACCTATTAGATGTCCAGGGTGAAGGACAGGAGGAGATGTGGGTGACTATGTTTTTGGAGTTGGGGAACTCTGAAAACTTGGTGGGTAGTGGCGTCATTAAGAAATATTTCAGGTATTTATGGCAGAGGTAAGTTTATGGGGAGGGGAAAAGAATGAATGTAGTTTTACGTGTGTTATGGCTGACTGTTCCACATAACACACAAATGGAGATGTCCAGCCAGTTAGTGTTTTGAAGAGTTCAGACACTCTCTCCTTCAGTTCAGACCCTTCGGTTCAGGGTTCAAGATACAGATTTGAGAGTTGTTAGGAGGTAGGTGATCATAGAGGCCACAGGAGGAGGTGACGGTGTCCAGGAAGAATGTGCAGATGAGAAGGAAGGGGACAGATGCCTGGGGACTGTGGGAGGGTGTGGGGTGAGTGGAGAAGGGGGCTGATCCCTGCCGTGTTCTAGGTCACCTCCTCTCCTCAGAGGCACTGGATGTGGTAATGCCCAACCTCTTTTCTGCATTTTCTATCTCAGTCATTTGATTAGCTCATTTCCCTCTGTACCTAAGCTGTTTAATCTTAAGTAAAGAACCTCAAACTTTCCCTAAACCTGCTTTGACCCATGGTCCCTTTTATCACATGGTTGAATCTCTCCTTCCCTCATAGCCACCGTTGGTTGACAGGGTAGCGCCATTGGCTGTTTCTGGTTCCTCCCTCTAGCCCAGCCGCCCCCAGGCTGCTTGCTTGGCTTTGACAGCCCCTCAACACTGAAACGACCCCCGTCAAGGTCTCCTGTAACCTCCTGTTAAACAAGGACTACTTTGAAGTCCTTATCTTATGACCTGTTTCAAATGCGTTAGTCTTGATGAATTCTAATAATCTCTTAACTCCAATCCAGTCCAATGTCATTTTGAAAACTCAAAATTTATCCAATTTTTAAAGACTCCTCTGCCCCCAGATAGCTTGGAAGCCTGTGTGTGGGGTGGGTGGGGAATGGCTCTTTCCCTCCTCCCAATCTCCTTCCTCACTTCCTCCAGGAGTTGGCCCAGGGAGAGAAGGGGGAGGGCCAAAGAAGACATATATGTATCAGGTCCAGCTGCTGTCTGAGGTGAGTACTGTTTGTGTGGGAGACATACAGGTGTTAGCTCTCTCTCATGGGCTTTTTTGTGGGTTCATCAGAGATCCTTCTGCTGGGGTCCTCGTTCTGTAACACTCTCTGATTGGCTGGCCCATCATTTTTTGGAGTGGGTAGCTTTGCTTCTCCCCCAACAATGCAGTCTACCTCTTGGGAAAGATCTCTTTACATCACACCAGATCTGTTCCCTTTGGTGGGATCCATGTTCGCCTTTGTCTCTCCAGTAGTGACATGCCTCTTGCTCCCAAACCAATGCCCTCTCTTCCCTCTGCTGCTGGGCAAGGACAAAGTGGTCCCTCACTTTTAGACTTTGCAGGTGGGAACCAAATACTAGGGCCTTTTCCATTAAGCTCTCCCATCGGAGAAGTAGGAGAAGCTCTCCTCTCATTTGGCTTAGGTGCACTGAGAGTGGAGACAGAAAATGCCACAGCATACCAAAGTTTGTGAAGTAGTGTGAGGCAAAGTACCATGACAGTTTGTGCAAAGCCTGGTGGAAGCAGTAAGAGGGTGGGGGTAGCTCTGCTTTAGGGTGAGGGGCACTAGCAAAAGCTTCACAGAGAAAGAGGGATAACTTGGCTTTTGAAGAATGAGTTTGCCTGGTAGAATAGGGTTGAAAGGCTCTTCTAGATGGAGGTCATAGAGGTGAGCTCTGTGAATGAAGGCACGGGGATGTGAGACAGCAGAGTGTGTCTGAAGACTGCAGGTGATTTCTGTATGTTCTCACACGGGAGTAGAGTGGAGGGGTGAACGGGGCTTGTGGACACATGCAAACACACAGAAGCGAACTGGAGAAACCCACGTTCCACAGAGCAGCAAGGCAAGGGTTGCCTTCTTTTCTGTTTTTCATTCCTTCATCTGGTTTTAGGACCTAGAGAAAGTCACTTAATTTCTGTGACTCATCTGCAAAACGAGGAGATTAGATGTTCTCCAATTCCCCAATTCCGAATTTGGCTCCAAGAAATCACTGAAAGTTTAATTTTTAATCTAATTGTTTGGTCTAGAGAACTAGGGAACCCAAGAATATTGGTGATTTTATTAAAGGCAAAGAAACATCTTGTTTTGAGTTTTAAAAATTGTGATAAAATATACGCCACATAAAATTGACCATTTTAACCATTTTTAAGTGTACAGTTCAGCAGCATTATGTACATTTACATTGTATGTAACCATCACAACCGTATGTCTCCAGAATGTTTTCATCTTCCCAAACTGAAACTCCATATCATTAAACTCTAACTCTCTCATCCCCCTCCCCACAACCCCTGGCAGCCACCATTCTACTTTCTATCTCCATGAGTTTAACTACTTTAAGTACTTCGTATACGTGGGATTATGCAATATTTGTTCTTTTGCGTCTGGCTTATTTCTCTTAGCATAATATTGTCCTCAAGATTCATCCATATTGTAGCATGTATCAGCATTTTCTTCTTTTTTGAGGCTGAGTAATATTCCAGTGTATGCATATACACGTATATACCACATTTTGTTTGTCCATTCATCTGTCGATTGACACCATTGGGTTGTGTTTGCCTTTTGGCTACTGTGAATAATGCTGCTGTGAACGTGGGTGTACAAATATCTCTTTGAGACCCTGCTTTCAATTCTTTTGAGTATATATCTGAAATTGCTGGATTATAGGGTAATCTTAGTAATTTTTTATGGAGCTGCCATACTGTTTTCCACTGTGGCTGCACCATTTTACATTCCCACCAACAACGCCAAAGAGTTTCAATTTCTTTACATTCTTCCCAACGCTTGTTGTTTTCTGTTTTTTTTTTTTTTTAATAATAGTTGTCCTAATGGTGCAAAGTAGTATCTCATGGTTTTGAGTTGCACTTTCCTAATCAATGACGATGTTTATGTGCTTATTGACCGTTTGTATATCTTCTTTGAGAAATGTCTATTCAAGTTCCTTGCCCATTGTTTTTAAGTTGGGGTTTTTGTTGTTGAGTTGTAGGAGTTCTTTATATATTCTGGATAATAATCTCTTATTAGACATATGA
Organism: Propithecus coquereli; assembly: GCF_000956105.1. Classification (NCBI taxonomy): domain Eukaryota; kingdom Metazoa; phylum Chordata; class Mammalia; order Primates; family Indriidae; genus Propithecus; species Propithecus coquereli. The sequence continues at coordinate 2,478,466 of NW_012148507.1, forward strand.
TATGCAAATATTTTCTCCCATTCCATGGGTTACCTTTCCACTCTGTTGATAGTTTTATTTGAAACACAAAAGTTTTTAATTTTAATAAAGTCCAATTTATCTTTTTTTTCTTTTGTTGCCCTAGTTTTGGTGTCATATGCAAGAAATCATTGCCAAATACAACGTTGTGAAGATTTTCCCTATGTTAAAACAAAGAAGCATCTTTTATATAAATTTTAAGTTAGCCTAAGTTCTATCTTTAACATTCAAATCTCTTGTTTAGTCTGCAGAATGTAGTTAAGCTTCATTTATCTTCTACTTTGACCTTCTATCCTCTAAACATTCTTTCGGTGCCTTCTTATCATCTTGGTTGCTTAGGGAATCAGGCAAGGTTTCAATTTTCTATGCCCATTACATTGTCTTTAAATGTTCTCAAATTGTTCAAAAGGCTTAAAACAATGTTTTAAGCTAAGCATGGTTTAGGTTTGCTTTGGTCTGTCCATATGAGAAGCTTAAAGACTTGCAGATTAGTTGAGCATAATGGGAAGGAGGAGGGGTAAGACGGAAAAGTTAATTCTTTCTGGATCCTGTGATTGATAAAGAAAAGAGATGTTTTATTTTTTCTCTCTCTCAATTTTCTAGAACAAAAACAAAAATCTACTTTGGGTACATCCCAGGCAAGGGAAACTTCATCTGGAGGGGGAATATCAAAAAGTTGTCAATTAGTGAAAGATGGGGAGTGACAGAAAGCTGCGCTGCATGCTTGTCAGCTTTTTCATGGTGTCTACGATGTGGCTCAGACTTACTGGAATGCATAATGACTGCTCCATCAAGAAAAATTTAAAAGACCAAAAATCACTTTGATTTGACTTTTGTCCTGACTCTATCCCTACTGAATTCATTTGGTAATCTTGTAGCAGTCACTTTGTTTCACATTTATAAAATGAGATATTGGAACAGATATCTAAGCTTTCATTAACCCTGAGGTGTAATACAGGAGCTTGTTGGGAGCTGTATTTCTTCGCATTGGGAAAATGGGGAAATAAGAAGTTTCTATTTTCTTAAAGCAAAACAGAGCCACATGAATAATTAATCCTTAGCAAGTTAAACATTAATTTTTGGCAAGGGAGTAATTCCCCCAAATTGGGAGAATTCTGGGGGAAAAGAATTTTGCACACATTCCTGAGAGGTGTTGTGGTTCTCATAACTCCCCAATATGGTTTATTGCATTAATTCCTCCTTGAATCCCCAAGTAGTTGATTACTGCTACTTTAAAGCTTGTTTCATGAAGGCCTTTGTGGCCTTTGGATTTCCAAAGCATGAAGGGCTTCTTGGGTGAAAACTATTCCTGTGGATTGTTTAGTATTCCCCAACGGTTCTGAGTTTTCTGCCTTTAAGGACACATAATAAGGAAAGTTTTTCAAGTGTTTGTATAAACTTATGTGTGTATGTTATACACCCATGTTTATACATTATATGAAGTATATACAATGAATTCCAGGTGACTGTAAAACAAATGATTAACGTGTGTTTTGCTATCTGGAAATTATATTGAGCTTTATGAATTTTTGGAAAGGCTTTGAAAAATGTTTGCTTATGGAGTTTTCTCTAAAGAAGAATTTACTGCAAAGGAAAATGCATATGTTTAATTAATCTTATTTATCAACAGTTCAAAGAAATAAATTCGGGATATATATTGTAAAAAACAGCTTTAAGCACACTACTTTGATATACTAAATATGTGATAGTTGACTTTTGGATGTTTTATTTTTAATCACTGGGGTATTTAAATTATGTCACCTCCTGATTGCTTGCTGCTTCTTCCCATATTGATAACTGGCACATGAAAATTTGAAAAATAAAATGCAGTTATTTTTCCATCATGTCAAAATGGCATGTGGTTTTGATCCTGAGAGTGGAGGGTTTCCATCAGACTGCCCTATCTGAAATCTCTGGGTCTATTTCCTCCTTTGCCTGGACTGCTGTTACTGGTAGTTGGTGTTATTCAATTATCTCTACATTTTAACCTTGGTGTTTACTTCTAATATCGCTAAAGTCAGTAAATGATTCATTGCATTTGGAACCAATAAACATCGTTTGGCAGAAAAGGGACAATATGTGGCAGATGCATTTGGACTAAAGCGAACAATGCATTTGAAACTAGGCTCTAAGAGCTTAGAAATTTAATTACGTATTCATGGATACAGGGATAGGTACCACAATGCCTCACTCATCGTGAGCTCTCAGTGAATGTTCACAAAGGTGCTGGTGATGGTTTCATTCAACACAATCGTTATGCACAAGAAGGGCTTCTGCCCTACGGTGGAGAGGAAAGCAAGTTTCCCAAATTCTAGGTTCTTGAGAATTCATACCAGCTCTGACACACATCTTTCTGGGTTTCCTCATTCCTCAGGTAGGACTGATAATTTTGTGGTATTAGCATTAACACAAATAACCTTGTGCATTATCAAATACATACATGAATGCTTAATAATAATACATAATGCTACTTTCAGGAGATCTAAAAACCTAAATTAACATTTCCTTTGTCCTGCCTAAAAAGTACATTAATCTCTACTCTGAAGCTTAAAGAATTAGGAAAAAGTTATTTAGTCAAGACCAGTAAAGATACCAAGTCAGGATGGATTTCTCTGGTTTCTGAATTTGGTTTTTTCCCCTGTAATGCATTGACTTGACTTTTCTTCCTCCCTCCCTCCCTCCCTCCCTTCTTTCCTTCTCTTCCTTCCTTCCTTTTTCTTTTTCTTTCTTTCTTCCTTCCTTTCCTTTCCTTTTCTTTCCTCCTTCCCTTCCTTCCTTTCTTCCTTCCTTCCTTCCTTCCTTCCTCCTTCCTTCTTTCTTTCTTTCTTTCTCTCTTTCTTTCTTCTTTCTTTCTTTCTTTCTTTCTTTCTTTCTTTCTTTCTTTCTTTCTTTCTTTCTTTCTTTCTTTCTTTCTTTCCTTCCTTCCTTCCTTCCTTCCTTCTTTCGTAAGTGAGGGAATAAAAAGCCAAATGCTAGAGAAAGAGTAGTGCTATTGATACCAATTATATTCCAATACCATTCTCAGAAGTAAAGTCAGAATACAGACTTTAAAAAATTCTTAGTATCTCCCAAAAGACACATGTCATGGCTGTGTTCAGAATCAGGAAGATTTGCATTTCTTTAGCCTGCATAGAGAGAGGTCGCGACCCCATAGAAATCCTTGTGTCATTTACTGTATATCTCTGGTAGTCATAACTCTTCCTGAGCAAATGAAAGGCCTGCATCAGGTCTTCTATGTTGCATGCCCCATTGTGGGGAGTCATTTATGCAGTGAGAGAACAACCTGGCCTTCTGCCCAGTGCTGGCGTCTTACCTTGACCTTGTTGTTATCTATACTTTGGAGCAATAACTTCAGCAAAGTGGGAACCCCGAACATGTTCTCTGAGAAAATTGCTCTCCCAAGAAGGCTACGATGGTGGCATATTAGTTTTCTTGTGCTGGATAACAGATGACCACAATCTTAATGGCTTGGAAGAATGCCTATTTATTATCTTACAGTTATGTCAGTCAGACGTCTGGACACAAAGTGGCTGGGGTCTCTGCTCAGGGTCTCAAGGCTGGAATCAAGGTGTCAGCCTGGCTATATTCTCTTCTGGAGCCTGAGGTCTTC
>NW_012148507.1:2483968-2487812 GCF_000956105.1 Propithecus coquereli
TTTGACTGTTATTGGCATATATGAATGCCTCTGATTTGTGTGTATTGATTTTGTATCCTGAGACTTTACTGAATTCATTTATCAGTTCCAGGAGTCTCTTGGTTGAATCCTTGGGGTTTTCTAGATATAATATCATATCATCAGCAAAGAGTGAGAGTTTGATCTCTTCTGCCCCCATTTGGATGCCCTTAATTCTGCTCTCCTGTCTAATTGCTGTAGCAACATAGGTCCTTGTTTTCTTGCTGGCTCTTGGCCAGGACCTCTTTCAGCTCATAAAGGCTGTTCTTGGGTCTCATCCACATGGTCCCTTCCTGGCCACATGACAGTTTGTCCTTTAAGGTCAGTAGTAGAATCTCTCTTTTAAGGGCTCATCTGAGGTAAAGTTCATCTCCCTTTTGAATGACTCCAAGCCAACTGATCTTTGAATTTAATTATATTTGCAAAATTCTTTCACCACTGTCATATATTATAACAACCTAACTATGGGAGTGATATACCATCATACCTACAGGCTCTGCCACTACTAAAAGGGAGAGGATTATACAGCATGTATATACCAGGGGATGGGGATTTTGGGGGCTCAGAATTCTGCTCAATACAGGCATAATCCTTGAATTTGGGGATTTGAGAAGGTCACTAGACTCAGCCTTTGTGAAAGTCAAGTTTCTCCTGCTGTTCTGTTTCTTCCTGGACTCCATATATTTCAGTTAGGTTGAATGGACCTGATCTGGATCATTTCTGTTCCTGGAGAGTTTACCGAGGCTATGTTGGCTCTCACTTCCTTAGAGGGGCTCAAGTCTGGGGTGACCCCTAAGGAGTTCACTCCATAAGGTCATCTGAGATCTTGGTAGAATATTCAGACCTATATTCAGTATTTGTCAAAGCTGGGACATGTCTGATGTTAACAGAAGACTGGGACAAGACTTAGCTTTGTCTGGTTCTGATCCAAATGTAAAGAATTGGTGTGAAATAACCTTAGATACAGAAATGTGCCTAGTCAGCTCCTTGCCCTCTGTAAGCTGTGGGCACAACTCCTCCAAAGAGGCAGGAAAAGAAAAAAAAGGGAGGGAACCACTAAGGGGATCATTTTGTTTGTGTTAATGGGAGACCTACCCATTCTCCTAATTGATTGTCCACTGATCTCTTTTAGCCTGGAAGCTAAATGTAATCAACCTTTTGTTTCGTCAAAAAAAAAAAAAAATTTTTTTTTGCCCTTGAGGAGATCATTCTTTCTATTGTACGAAGATGGTAGCCCAAACATTAGAAGTAATTAGAGCAGATGGCAGTGAATACTTTTATTGTAAAACACGCTAATGTTTATAAGTGGGTTTTCAGTCTCTGGGCTTCTTCCTTTTTCCTCTGCCACCACATATTCATTTTGCTTCCCTTCAGGTATAAAGGGGTGGGAAAAAAGAAAAGGAGGAAAAAAAACGTTCCCCCGTGTTTGAGACTGAGGAGCTGTCAACGGTTCATAGCAGAGAAAGTACTCCTGTGTATTCAATCACGGAAATTAAGTGTTTTCGAAGGCGGCGCAGTCACGGGTCCATTGCATGGGGAAATAACACGTTGTAGTCCATCACTTAAAATGTTAACCTTGTCTCTTACTAGTGACTGGGAACAGAGACACGTGCTCCATGCTCGCTGGTTAAATGGCAGTGTGTCAGCTTTGTGAAAAAGGCTAGCATGTATCTGTCAGTCTTCTGACTTGGCTTTAAGAGAGAGAGAGAGTGTGTGTGTGTGTGTGTGTGTGTGTTTGTGTGCACACATGCATGTGTGAGTGGCGTGCATACACACACGCATACACACACACTAGCCCACACTTCCACTTGCCTTTATGTGGTCTTCTGAGACCTGGTTTATTGCTCACTGGAAAACGGGAAGAATTGAACCAGTTTCTGGTGCTTCAATGTATATCCGTTACTAATTTTTGCTGCCAGTCCTTGAACTCTTAGGTAGTTGTATTATAATTACTTATCTTTAATTGCAGAAAGTTCCATTTTGAACATATTTCATCTTGATGACGTGAAGTGTAGATATACTATCCCAAGCATATTATAGGCACTATACTAATGGTATGAATATGAATGTATTAGAAGTCCTCATACTTTTTCTATGAAGAGCCAGAGAGTGAATATTTTAGGCTTTGTGGAGCATGTTATCTCTGTCACAAACTGAAAGCAGCCATAAACAATATGTAAATAATTGTCATGGCCATGTGCCAATAGCAAAATAGTGGGGGCACTGGATTTGGGCTGTGGACTGTATTTGCTCACTCCATTATTTATATACTGCTGAATGTTTTACATAATGCTTTTTTTTTATGACATGAAGAACTTGATGTCCACATAGGTCTTTGTGCGGTGTTCTCCACTGCTTGGCAGAAAGGCTGTCTAGCTGTGCAGCATTCCTTCCTCCAGATTCAGCCACCCTGTCTGTCCTTTTTGCTCCCCCTGCAGCACACCAGGCATGCTCCTTCCCAGGGTCCTCCTGGCTTACAATCCACGTCTCTGCTTCCAACCCTTATCAGAGGTGCAATTCCCATCACTCCGTTTCAAATAGCTCCTCCCACCCTGGCACTTCTGATCCACTTCCCCCTGTTGTTGTTTTTCCCCCCCCCCAAGCATACTATTTGTTTTATATATTTATTTGTTATCCCCCTAAAATATAAGCTTCACGAGGTCAGGGTTTTGTTTTGTGCCTATACCAGTGCCTGGTGTGTGGTGAGTGTTTTATAAACATTTGTTGAATTCAGAGATCCATCTACTCTGTACTTCCAGGGAAAGAGTCTGAAAAAAGTCTGTGATTATTAAGTGAGGTACTTAGTAAGTGTTGGCTATCATTATTAAATTTTTAACGTTAAAGTTTAAGTGGAGAGAGCATATTTTTCAGTTGTGCTGATTAGTGATCCTGTAAGTAAAATGTATAGCAATATGTCTGGGACATTAGAGACATTCAATAATAAGTGACTATCATTATCATTTTCTCCAGCAAGTGGAATGATCTTCAGACTTAAAATTCAGAAGAGATGCTATTAGAGGAAATTTGAAGATTCAGATAGAAGAGAAGATAAAGAAACACGCTACAAATTTGTTTTGTTTGCAGGCTGTGATAGTCCTCTGAAGCTCAAAAGTGCTAATTAGTTACATATGAAGCATTGAGCTGGTATGAGCAATGTTTGAGAAATCATGGAGGATTAGAAGTATGTAGAACCAAGAGCTAAGCCAATGAATTGCCTGGTTTTCTAAGGGAGACAAAGGGTACATTTGAACTGGGCATCAATCTCTGGCAAAAGGCATTGTTGACATTTCTTTGAGTCGTCAGTGTAGCTAGGCAATGTCGAAGGACTTTCTCATGTTATCTTTTAATCATGAAGGGTTTGTAAGCACTGAGAAAAGAAAGTGATCACTTAGAGCCAGCATGAGGTCAGTAAGAATAAATTATGCCAAACAAATTTAATTCCTTTTTGCTCCCTAAAGAGTTATTAGATTATAGGTCAGGGGTGCTATTCGTAATCCTGGATTTGTAGATGGTTAACTTTTCTACCATGAGTATCTTTTGTTTCATAATCAGCTGAAATAATCTCAGTCTGTGTTAATTCATCTACAGTGTTCAGATTAAAAAGAAAAAGGTAATTAATGCACTGCAATTCACCTGTAAGGCAGTCTTTCCCAGGGTCAGCCATCTAATCCTCTCCACTCCCATAGCACATTGGTTACGGCTTTAATTATTGAATGGATCATGCTTTAATTATCTAGCTATTTGAATTTTTTTCTTTTTTTTTCTTTATTTCAGCATATTATGGGGGTACAAATGTTTAGGTTACGTATGTTGCCCTTGCCTCCCC
>NW_012148507.1:2488388-2497486 GCF_000956105.1 Propithecus coquereli
CCAACATTTATTTGTATTTTTTAAAACGATAATATAACTACCTTAAGAGCAAGGATGAAGTCACATTTACTTGGGAGAGATGCCTTTACATTAGCTCATACACAAAAGTTTTGAGATTATAAATGGCCAACAGATTTACTATCACCCAGCATTATAATCCAATTATTAAAATAGCCAAGTCTATTAGTTGGGAGAGAAAATATTATTTAATAAATGGCATGAAGACATTAGCTATTTAGGGGAGAAAAAGTAAGAACACAAACAAAGAAAAACGGAAAACTTTCCACCAACATAAATTGTAAGTTATTAATAGTTAAAGAGTAACATGCAAATATAAAACCTGCCAATCGAGAAGAATATGTTATATTTATGTCGGAATGAAAGAAGAATGTTCTATCCATAAAGGAAAGAAATGTCACAAAGCAAAGGTAAATAAAGTTGGTTTTATAAAAATTAAAAACATTTCCATGTAAATAAGCACTGAATAAAAGTAAACTATAGCTTCATATTGAATTACTTTAGTTATTAAAATATTTTTAATTATAGCATAGTGATTATAAGTCCAACTAAGTGTTGACCATTCATTCCAACATATTTTGGGGGCACCTCCTATGTGGCAGGCATCACTGTAGGTACTAGGGATATAGCAGAAAACCAGGAAGCTCTTGTGAAGCTTACATTCTATCAGGGGTTGACTGACTGTGAACCAGTATCAGTGTATTAGGTGGTAAGTGCTTTGGAGAAAATAAAAGAGGGTAAGGCATGGAGAAAATGTTGGTTACAGGGACTTGTCTCTTCCTATTTCTAGGATTTGCACGTTGAGGAAGAAGGCATTCTGGTGAGGTGTCAGAACAGTTCTTCCATGTCTTTGTCAGCCAGGAGACACTGTGATTAGAGATTCCCATATACCACCTCCTCTGCCACTCCAGCTCAATGCCTATGCTCACAAATAGGTCTTTGCTTTGCTTGGTGTTCCAACTTGCTGATCAATGACTTCTTTCAAGATAACTCTGGTGGTGTTGCAAGTACATTTAAGGTGACATGCAAGATTTGCAGACACTGCACATTCCCTGAAGTTCAGAGAAGTGCTGACATGCTCTAAGAAGAAAACAAATTGCATAAGCTTCCTAGCTGAGGCAGGAAAGTTTTTTGCTTTTTTTTGTTGTTGTTGTTTATTTGGGGCTGCATGTGAAGATGAGGGCATGTTCTGGACAGTTTTTATATCTCTATTCCCACATCTGCCCCCATACACCTGTTAAGAAATGATTTTCTTCATTTCCAGAATGGGAATGAGTGATGCGTTTATCTCAAAGAAGAAAGCTAAAGCTAAAGGCCGAGCCCCTTAGTAACTGTGGGGGAAAGAACTTATATTAGGTGGAAGTGAAACCTGCAATGGCCTGTGAGCTGGGTTGGTGATGCAGAGCAGGGCCTTCACCAAAAATGTCACGTTGGTATCAACAGAGAGGTTCTCAAATATATAGACAAAAAATTCTTTTATCTGTGCTGCCAGCATTCTTTATGCTTGATTGGATCAAAGTGACAATGCTTGGAGGATAGGATATTGGAAGGTGAGCCATCCCCTGCTTCATGGAGCATCGCCCTGGGAGTGCTGTGTAGGACATGATGCCACCAGGCCTGTCATCTGTGAAAGTGTAGGAAAGCTAACATTCTTATGGCAACCTACATGTAATCATGGATTATGCTGACAACTTGCAATCTTATAAATAAATTGCTTTCCTACTTCCCCAGGTAGCTGTTAAATAGTTGAGGCTGCATTAATTTTTAGAACTTCTAGTATTTAGCCATTGTTTTGTATAAAAAACCATGAATCATCAATAAACATTTATACATCTCAAGATATCTTTATTCTATTGAGGAGAAATCAGGACCCAAAGGAGCTTATGTCTCTTGAAACTGAATGCTTAACATTTCTACTCATTTGAAATCTGCCACGTTGAATGGAAAAAGCTAAGGTGAAAGAAAAAAATCGGTGAAGATTTCATAGAGAGACTGGATCTGAGTCTCAGGTTCCAATTGAGAAGCGCTCTCCAACAATAGAACTTGAAAACATGAAAAGAGTGCGAAAGTTGATGGGTCAAACCCAATGGATCAGGAGACCTAGGGGATATGTAGCATTTTAAGTAGTTTAGGTCTTAGCATTTATATGTTAACCTATTGTATCAGTGTGTGTGTGTGTGATACTTATAAAAGCATTTATGGGATTAGCAGGTAGAAGAAAACAATTTCAATAATTTTTATTAAACACGTACTGTGTGCCAGACACTTTTTAGGGGTATGGGGATAGAGCAATGACCAAAAAAAAAAAAAAAAAAAAAAATCCCTGCTTCATCTGAATAAGCTCAATAAATGATAACCAAATAATATGCAGTAAGTTACATGATCTAATACCAGAATGAAGCAGTATTAGGGGAGAGAGTGTGATTGGAGGTGCTTTGTAAAATAATGATTCAAGGAAGGAGGTGGTATTTGAGCAGAGACATGAATGAAGTAAGACAGTAAGTCATGCAGATGTTTTGGGAAGTGTCCCAGGAGAGGCACAGTGAGTGAAAAACTTCAGGTGAGAGCTTGCTTTGCATGATGCCAGCCTGTCTCCATCATTATGGCCTTTGACACATCATTTAAAGACTATAAAGTGGAGATAACAATATTTGACCTTCCCACCTACTGGGTTGGGGCTGAGTCTAGCAATTTTTGAAGGCTAGACTCCTTCAAAAATTTGCCCAGGCCAAAATGGTATAAAACATGGAAGATACTAGAGGTACACACAGGTGCTTAAGAGCAAGAGAGAAGGTCTTTAAAGTTCCTTCAGAGCTAGATTACAGATATTAGTGTTAATCATAAAAATTTTAAAATGTTCTCAAATTAATTAATGGATAACACCATAGAATGATCTTCCTTTAGCTGTCTTAAGTATTAATACCTAAATAATATCTAGTTGTTCCAGATCTTTTTACTCTGAGCATCATGAGCCCTGGTTGTCTTTGTAGTTCTGAGGCTGGTTCTACCACCAGGTTAATGTCTCAGAAAGAGTTCTGCTGCCGAATTCTTCATCTTTCTTACAGTTCATCCATGCAGCACCCTGCCCAGCCAGCTAGTCTTTGAGTGACTCTGACCAAAGACTCTAAGCTTTGAGTGTTGGTTTGGAGAAAACTTCTTGGTTCCTTTTTAGGAAATATTTTCTCCCCTTCCTTCTAGCCATTTCCTTGAATTGATCTCAAACTTTGATGCAGAAGTGTCGTCTGAGGAGATCATTAAAATTACAATCCCTGGGTCCCACCTCCCGAGCTTTTGATTTCATAGGCTTAGAATGGCACTGAGGCAATCTGCATTTTATTAGGCTCTAAGAAACAATTTCTGAAACATCATCTTCAAAATGAAGGGATAGGATCTTGCTAGAGTCCTCCCATCTCTGACCTTTTGGAAATTCAAGCTTTTTCAAATGTCCTTTTCTCATGGACTCTGAGGTGACGACACAGATAACCCGTTCACCCTGTTCTGCAGTTGACTTCGTCGTCTCAGTTTTTTCCACCTTCTCTCACCATTTTATTCCATTCCATTTTCCTTCTGTTTGCCTCCCTTTCCTCTTTCTATATTCTGTGGGAGTGAATTAAAAGATTATAAGAATGCATAATGTATATAGCCTTATAAGAAGCACTTTTTGTTATGTTACCAACCTATACTCGTCCTATAGGGGCATCAGCTGGACAGTTAAAATTCTCTCCTGCTTTTCTAGCCCACCGTAGTCATTGTGGGGACAAGGTTTGTACAGCTCACAGTGACGCCCGTGTGCAACTTATTCTTTTTCTGTGGTGCTGGGGCTGATTATTACTATGACTTTCCATCTCGTAGATTGGGATGAGTCATAGGCTTTTATTTCTCCTTGGTAGATGTAGAATATGAAAAGAGCATGTTTTCCTTGTCCCAAAGCCTGCTTGGTGATTGGTTTGGATCTGCAACTCAGAACTATTGACCTAGGGATCACGGACCTCTTCTGGAAAGTATACTGGCTCTTTAGGCCACACAGTTTTCCATTTTCTCTTTCAAGAGCATCTCTCTCCAGAGCATTATTCTCCATGTAGGTGTAGTTGTCGATATTACAAACAAGCCTTTCTTTCTAACAATCTTCTCCCATCTGCCTCTGACATGTTATGAGAGGACCTTCTAGGAGGTTTGTTCCTAGAAGAACTAGGGCTTCACATTTGGTTAGAGTCTGAGTGGAAAAAGACTGTGGAGAGAGACACACACATGTTGCAGGTATTACCTAGAGGGAATCACCTTCTCTATTCTGATTTTCTTATATTTATCATAATTATAGTTCCACAACCTCACAAGACATTTAGACGTGTTCTCAGACTCTTGTGTGAACTGAATACCATTCTGTGATTTTTACATCCTTGTTTTGAAAAACACATGACACCAGTGTGACCATAAATTAACAAGTAAGCTAGAAGTTCTGAGAAGGGACTGAAGGCTGGAGAGGAGGGGGTGCTTCCGTCTCTGGGCTCCTTCCCTCAGCCCTGCTCCCTGCCCTTCCTGCGGTGGTTCCGGGCTATTTGCTCGTCATCTGAAGTGGGTCAGCATTCCGCCTGTGCCTGCATGAGCTTTGTTCAGCACCGATGCACCGGGCACAGAGGGAAAGGCAACAATACCATCAAAAAAGCCGGAGTGGGAGGATGGATCTGAGCAGTTGGGAAGAGGAATGTTCCTATAAAACAGGGACTCTTGGCAGTAGAGCCAGTGAAAAATGATACCAATTACATAAAGCAAAATGCCACCCATCAAGCAGAACATTTTAATTCTCCCTATTCCAGGCTATTTATGACTTTTTGTCCAAGACTCAATACATGTCTGTAAAAATAAAAAATGGAATCAACCCCATCTGTTAGGTAGAAGGAGGCTTGTGCTGGGGGAAGAAAAGGTAAGAAAACATTATCCGCATGTTGTTGAGAATTCTGGGGGCTGAGCACAGAGGCACTGGAAGTATAATTTTGCCTCTTCCATATGTTTTCCTGTTTGGGTTAGTTGTGCAGGAGAGAGAAGGATAACTCATTTTATGGAAATACTTAAAATCTTTAAATTAATTTTACTTTCTTTGAAAGGATTCTATTTTGATGGGTCACCTGTACCACCCTGCTTAAAAAGAACCACTTCTCTGTTTTCCAGGGCAACTTTTCCTTTCAATTTTGCCGGAGATGGTCTAGGGTGCACAGCTGGTTTCCTGAAAGAGTGCCACAAGATGGCGACAATGTCACAGTGCAGAGTGGCCAACTGCTCCTGCTTGACACCAATACAAGCATCCTCAACTTCCTGCACGTTAAAGGTCTGTGGAGTTTGAAGATCAGTGGCATTACTCTGCGTAATTCTAACACTCGCAGGGGCAGGAGGGAGGGTAACTTTATGGATAAGTTCTAAAACTTAGTTGACAATTTATTCTCAGACCAAATTGAGATTTTACTATGAAAAGGAAGAAGTGGTCAGAGGGTTCAAAGAGAAAGGCCTTTCTTTGGACTCCTAAGCACAGAGCTTGATTATTTTAATTTTTCGAAAACAAGAAGGTTAACAGTGCTCTCAAAGAATATGCTTCTTTATTCAAGCACTTTTTAGTCATGCTTATTCAGGGGAGCCCCCACAATATAGCAAAATGCCCTGAAATCGGTTAATGCTGCTGCCTTTGAAATTCCTTGTCAAGAAAGCAATGTCTTCCTGCTTTTACCCTGTTGTGGTTTTGACTTCTGGGTCCCATGGAAAGTCATATAAATAGGCTTTCTTACTGCAAAACTGGTCACATAGCTCTAGGGTCTAGGAAGTTGGAAGGGACTGAGTATTCAAATTTCAACTCTTCTACTGCATTGTCAAATGGCTAAGTCGGTTATTTCACCTCTTCGTGCATTTGTTTCCTTATCTGTTAAATGAGAATAAAAATCATTGCCTACTTCCATGGCTGATAACAAGGAATGGTTATCAAAGTGCCTCTGTTCATTGGCAAATGGAAATTACTTGGGAGATGTGATTAGTTATGGATATCTGTAAAACTCTTCCCTAAAACACGATTCTTTACTATAAATGTATTTAACACTTATGCAAACATTTGTTCTGGTTAAAGTAAGAGCTACAACAAGGGGAAAATGAAATATTTTGAAGGGGATAAACTAATGTCATTTTAATCCTTGTCTCTTATAGACTAAATCAGGCTTTTCTGATTAGGCGTTTTGTCATTCTGTATCCTAGAAGCTGTTTTTCTTTCTCTAGTAGCAAGAAGTTTTCAGTTGAATCAGTTAATTAGTGCCCACTGGGGGAAAAATGGCCTGTCAGCTTGGGCTCTTGCCCTGTCTTTGTGTGTGTGTGTGTAGCTAGTGGCTATGGGGAATGCCAATCTATTGACAGCCAATCAACTACCTAAGGACTAGCAATGACAAGGGAAAATTACAAACCTAAAGCTTCATCTCAGAGAAAAGATGCTCTGGGCAAGCCTTTAACTAGGGCTATCCCCATTGGAATCAAATGCTGCTGGAGGTGGGGTGCCCTGCAGGCACTCAAGGGTCTTGGCCTTATATTGCTACAACCATTTGGGGGAAGTTTCCCAGCTAAAAGTGGTGGATTACTGAGGCTCTGGATGTGTTATTACTTCCAGGTCAAGGTTCAATCAAAGAATGACATTGATAGGACCAGACCTAAGATGGAGAAGAGGCATTGGAGGGAGAGCAAAGAGTAGCGGAAGGGCAGGGATAAGTGTAGCACACACTTGGCTTCTCACCCTTGTAGATTTCTACATGAGAACAACCCAAATACTGTTACCTTCCAATAGTGGTTTTCCTTAATATTCCTGGTTTAGACAATATTTTCCTCTCATATTACGTAGAATAAGTGAGCTAGGTTTGGAAAGACAAACCTTCATCTTGTGGAGAGGGAGAGTTAGTTATTGGAAGAATCCCTTATTTCTCTTGGGAAGAAGGACAGTTGGTAGGAGTGAGAGCATAAGTAGTGGATAACAATTACTATACAAATAGGATACAGGAGTGGTTGGCAGGGAACAGGGTTATCTAGAGTGAAACTCTCAGATTTTTATCCTAGAGCTATGGATCGTAGCTTTTAGAAAGAACGGAAACAAGGAAAGTGCACAGCTCAAATTTTGTTCAGTTGATAATTTGTGAATTCTTCTTAAGTGGCCTAGGAACTCTGTGTGAGGTACATGAAAAAATGAAAAATAATACTTAATGTCGGTAATGTATAATATTATTAAAGAAAAAATAATTAGAAAGTAAATGTAAAAGAGTGGGAGCTAAGCAATGGGCACACATGGGCACAAAGATACGTAAAGGACATTGGAAACCAAGAAGGGAGGAGGGCAGGGGTGTGTGGGGGATAAAACTTGCCTGTTGGCTACAGTGAACACTATTCTGGTGACAGGCATGCTAAAAACCCTGATTTAAGCATTATACAATGTTTCCATGTAAGAAAAACATTTGTACCCCTTAGAATTTTGAAATTACAAAAACAGTAAAATTTCTAGTTTTAAAATAGGTGATGCAGGCAGTGAGGCAAAATGCAGACTGGAGTAATCAGGGTATTGAGAACGTGAAATAAGAGCGAGGAAGCGGAGAGGAGGTGACAAGCCTGTCATTTGTGTCTGAGACATATTCTGATCACATAGATATTAATATACACACAAACATTAAAGTTTGAGGAACTTCCCCTTCTCACTTGTTGGAATTGTGTGTGTCCAGTGGCTCAGGCCATAAAACTTAGAGGCATCCTAGACTCTTTTTTTCTCACATCCTGTGACCAATTCATCAGTGAATCCTGTTGGCTGGATCTTCAACATGTGTCCCATATATCAGCGTCTCCATTGGCACCAACCTAGTCTGAACCACCATAATTTTTGGCCAGGACCATTTTAAGTTGCTTTTTAATTAGTTCCTATGTTTTCAACTCTTTGTCTTCCTTAATAGCAGAACTTCAGTTTCATTTGTGGCAACAATGTACCCAGGTAAAATGTTGTGTTTCCTGACCTCTTTTTATACACAGCCTTGTGCCTAGGAGCTTGCCAATGAGATGTGAGGGGAAGTATCATGTAAGACATTGGCAAGTTTCCCAAAGCAGACCTGACCCAGGAGGGGGCACACCCTGTTTGCCTTCCTTCCTTCTCTTCCTACTTGCTGGTGTGTAAATGTGATAGCTACATCGTCAGCCACCATTTTGGATCATGACGTGACTTGTTAAGAATGGGAAAATGGAAGAATAAGAGAAACCCAGAACCTTGATGACTTTGGAGTTGCCATGCTACCATTGAGCTCCTCACCTCTGAAATTACTTTTTGTGATAGAAAAACAAGTCTTCATGTGTTTAAGTCAGTAGTATTTGGCTTTTATGCTACCTTCTCAAGTAAACTCCTAATAGTTTATAGTCCATTTCCTTTAAAAATACATCACATCTTGTCACTTCTCCCCTGAAAACCCTCCAATGGCTTCTCATCTCACTAGGAATAAAATCCAAAGTCCTTACCATTATTTAACCTCTGAGCCGTTCGTTGGCCTTACCGTCTTCTTTCATTCTGCTCCAGCTCTTCTGTGAATATACCTGTCTCAGGATCCTTGCCCGTGATGCCGTTGCCTGGAATAGTCTTCCTCCACATTCACGTGGCTAGTCACTTATTTCATTTGCTCTTAGAGAAAAAGTCAACTTATTAGAGAGGCGTTGCTGGCCATCTCTCTAGAATTAAAACTGCTCCCCATTACTCTCTATCTTTTGGTTTTGCTTTGCTTTTCTTCCTAGTACTTATTGTCATGAGGTATTATAAATTTACTTGTTTGTTTACAGTCTGTCTCCTCTACTAGAATAAACTCAAAAAGGCAAAGGACTTCACCAATTTATTCACAGTTGTCTCTTCAGGGTCTAGCATAGGACCTGACACATGATGAGGGCTCACAATTGGGTGTTGATTATTGAATGAATGGACAAGTAAATGGTGCAGAGCTCAGGTCTTGGGTGAAATTTAAGAAGTGTATTTTTTAAACCCTTGCTCTCTTGAATATCACTTTTCCCATGTAATTTATTTTCACTGTCCTTAGTTGTTCTCA
>NW_012148507.1:2498927-2501202 GCF_000956105.1 Propithecus coquereli
CTTGATGTGAAGTGGGCTAGAGATAATAATTAATTAAGGGTGAATTATGGGAGGCTGAACTCTTCCCTTGGTGTTGAGGTTTTAGGTTTAGGCACTTCTCTTTCTCTCTCTCTCTCTCTCTCACACACACACACACACACACACACACACACACACAAATATAAGAAAGGAAACTATGTGTGATGATGGGTATGTCAATCTGCTTCACTGTAGTAATATCACTATGTGTGTGTTTGTATGTCTATATATTAATAATAGATATATAAACATCATGTCGTACACCATACATATAAACAATAGAAAAGGAAGACATTTTGTGGTTTCTTCCTACTCACAATGCCATTGCTTTAAAATGTTTGAAGAGAAACTTGTTTCTAGTCTCTATTGCTCCTTAATAGTGCACTAGCTCCCTTTAATGTGATTTTCTATTTCTTGGTCTACTGGCATATACCAAAGCAGTTAAATGCTTGGCAGGTTCAAGCCAGAAGGAACTGACGCTGAATCTGGGCTCCACTGCTTCCCAGCTCTGTGACCTTGGACCAGTTGCAAACCCTCTGTTTTTCCTCACTAGGGCAATGCCTGATTATAATGACAGTCACAGCAAAAATGATAGCTAGCATTTATTGTTTGTTGTTTTGTGGAAATATCACAATGTATTGCCCATCTCATACAGATGTTTTGAGTATTAAATGAAGGAATATTTGTAAAGCCTTTAGCACAGAGCTGGCCTTAGAATAAGAACTTAATTAATGTTGATGCTTGTTATTTTTGCACTGAAAGAGATATCAGAAGAAATGGTTGAATATCAGGCTTAAGTTATAATTTTCTTTATAGATAGTGGCTGCTTCTATATACAAAAGCAAACTGGATTACTGAAAGAATTAGCTGGATAATAAAGACCTTGGATTGCTTTTGCCTCTGTTATCTTCAGAATGCATATTGAAGTGTTTTTCTTCCTATTGCAAGAGAGGGGAGGATACAGAAATGGAAGCAGCAGAGTCTATCCACGTGCTTTCATCCATTCTCCTTGTTGCTTTGACTTCATCAAAGCATGTTTTTCTGGTGTAGCTTGGAACATGGTCTCATTTTTTCCAAACTCTTTTTAAGTCCACACTTTTGAGGACACTCAGATCTTTTCGGCTGTATTATCTGTGGGGTTTCTATGGCATAGAAAGGCATATTATTGGCTTATTAAGGTGAAGCATCTTCTCTTGACTTACTGTCAGGTTTGTTGTAGAGTTTCTTCATCCTTGGCAAGGGTTTGAGGATTTTAGAGTGAGATGTTAAGTGCAGAACAACCTTTTTATCCCAGGGATTATATACTTGGTTGCTTCTAGTTAGTACCGAGCCAGCTTCAGATGCAGTAGATGCATGCTTCAGATAACATTTTCCAATGCACCCATCTAGAAATGCTATGAAACAAACTTCCATGAGATATTACTTGCTCTCTCTCTGTACAGCAGGGCTGTGTGAATCAGTTGGCAGATTACCCTGTGTCTATAGTTATCAGCTTGAATTTAATAAAAATCCACCTGAAGGCAGGCTGGAGTTTTGATAAAAATGAAACATTCTACATGCATTAGTATTTCTTTCCATAACTATAAGATATCTTGGCCAACATGAGAAGGTTTTGTGGGCTGGTAAAATTTGTTGCAAATTGGTAAATTCAAGATAATTTATCTATGAGTTGGCTGTAAAAGAAGATTGACTAATTGCTTTCTTAATAGAAACATAGCTACGGGATGGGATGACTATGTACAGGCAATATAACAAGGTTGACTCATTGCAGTTCGGTCATCAAACTGGGGCCTGAGATCAAATTCAAGGCAGTCACAGACTCTTTTATGGCTTTGGGTAAGGGTCTGGTCCTCAAATCAATGCACAAAATGGAAATAATGGTGATTTTATTTGTAGGAGGAAAGTGGCTTATGTAAACCTCTACTGAACGTTAGTGTGGTTTGTGTGTGCGACCCTGTGGAGGGAGAGCAGTAAGGGGTTAGTAAATTTTCTTCCCACATATGCGGGCATGGTGCTCCATAAGGGGTTGGTCTGTGCCATAATCCAGTGGGAAAGCCCAAGGAAGAAGTCAGAATCAGAAAGAATTAATCTGAGTATTTTGAAATTCACTCTTAACTCTTATCTTTTGTGTCTCTAAGTGTTGGGCTTTGTTGGTTGGCATTACTTGTTTTATAGGAGGGGATTTTGCCTATATACAAAGCTAAGTGGATCATTGATAGAATTTTTAATTGGCTAAGAACTTGAATTACTTTTATAT
>NW_012148507.1:2504972-2506150 GCF_000956105.1 Propithecus coquereli
TAGCTGAGTGGGATTTTCTTTATTTTTCTGATACCATCTACAGGATGAGATAAAGCCTGAGAAATTTCAAGCCAAAAGATAATTTCTTCAAAAGATTTTAACCAACAAAATGTGAAGTATTATAGTAGAAGTAGTTTCTCAGCCATTTCTGTATTACAAAGAATACATTCTACCTGAAGCACATACATTTTGAAAGGATTAGTGATAAATAACAGTGAAACTAGATCACCTAACAACTACATTTGGAAGCACTTTGTAAGATATTGCATCTTTTATATTATTTTTCTATTCATGGAAACCAGCATCCTAATATGTAGAGGATTAGGCCCTTACATTGGAAAGACCAGCACTTCTAGGTATGGGCCCTCAAGAGTCTTGAACTCTCTGTGCCTTGCTCATATTTCCATCTATAAAATAGAATTGACATTTTTTTCTTACAAGTATGACTTATATAGTAGAAAGCAGGATTGTGAACTTTTTGGGGGGGAATTGGGAAATGGCATCAGAGACAAAGTTTTGTGCCATTATTTATGATGCTATATGTACTGATTCCTGACTTTATTGAAAACGAGCAGATTTATTTTTTGTGATCATGATAAGAACCTCAACTTATATTTATTATTTCACTTTAATTAGAAAAAGATCCAGAACTTTTGTCTGCTTACCATCTCTACTTCTTCCCTCCTTCTCACCCTCCCTCCTTTTGTAAAAAAATTATTTTTTAGGGGTACTGTTAAACACAAAAGAGAATTAACCCAATCAATTAATACTAATGAGCTGGGATGGAAATAGGCATATTGCCTTGATTTAGTTAATTATATTTTTCGTTCTTTTATGTTAAGATGCCCAACGGCCACAGGCATCGCTGAATTAAAATTTATTATTTTTATTCCAAGTAATTATGATGAGCCATAATAACAAAGAAGGAACGTTACCCTCTTGTCACAGCATAACACATCCCGGGCAAGGATCTTGGGCTTGTGGTGTGCAGTTGGGGAAGCGTTCATATTTCCTGAATGAAGCAATGAATCTCTTTCTAATCTGGTGGTCAAGTAGCTTGATGTGAAGTGGGCTAGAGATAATAATTAATTAAGGGTGAATTATGGGAGGCTGAACTCTTCCCTTGGTGTTGAGGTTTTAGGTTTAGGCACTTCTCTTTCTCTCTCTCTCTCTCTCTC
>NW_012148507.1:2518595-2521375 GCF_000956105.1 Propithecus coquereli
ATTCCTCATAAAACTCTCTTCTTAATGTACCTATATTTCCTTATATTTGCTACTGATAAAATAGAGGGGAAAGCTTTTTAGCAAGGGTCAGTGATGTTCATATTAATTAATTAGTCCTATTTGCAGCACTCTCAACAACACAAATAATTTATTTTCTTTGGGTTGAAGTTTTCTCCCTTCATTAGCATCATTATTAGCTCTTGTCAGTAAATGATGTTTCAAAATTCCTACCAATTTGTTTCAGTGTATTTAATATTTTGCTTAATGGTAAAAGGGACAAGGTTTATGTATGTACCCACTAATCCTTGTAATCTGCTTCAAATGTTTTTTGGAATGAGGCAAGGTATATCTCCTTTAACAAAATTAAAATAAATCATATAAGCAAGCCATAGGCAAACTTACTTAGGTTAACACATGTTTTTCCTTAAATGTAACTGTGAAAATAACTCTAATTAACTGAAAGCTACCAGGAAAGGTTTGTGGAAATGGATAGAATATGAACTTTTCTGTCAGGTGGTCTTGGGTTCTAATGCTTGGCTCTGCCTATTCTGGTCTGGAAAAGAATATGAGCTTCTCTTAGCACATTGTTCTCTGTGAAATACAGAATGCAACATTGACCTCGTAGACTGATTTTAAAGGTCATTTTAGATAATATATCTAAATATTTTGGCAAGGTAAGTAATTAATAAATGTTAGCTCCTTTCTTTTCCCTGAAATTCTTACTTGAATTCCTGACTGTGCATATAATATCTTTCTCAAGTGAAATTCAACATTTACTGCAGCACAGGTGGTGTTGGGAAAACATAAACTTTGTGTCTCCATGAGTGCCAAATGCACATCTGACTGTGTTCTAAAAGATGCAGATGTCGAATGTTCCAGAGCTGGAAGGAGCCTCAGTGAATGCGTGATGCTACCCTTTATTTCATCCATGAGAAAACAGACCACCCCTAGGCACTGAGTGGGGCAGATTTGGGAATTGAATAATCTGAGGCCCAGCAATTTTATGGGACTTCCTGAGGGTCATTCAGAGGCCAATAGCAGAGTGAGGACAGGAACCCCAATTTTGTTCCCTGCCTTTACCACTTACTCATCAAGGGCAGTTCAGATTTCCTGACTACATATAATGCAGGAGTCCTACTATGCAAACCCATGGTCTACCAGTTGAACGTAATTAGTTAGGACATTAATGACATGGCTGAGAGTGAAAAAGTTTTAGTTAACATAAAATTTGACCTGTAACACAGGTCACATTTCTTCCTTCTTGTTCATAGTTGAATTCGTGATTATTACATTTGTATGTGTAATGACGATGGAATGAAAAATTGAAGTCAAAATTGCTAGTGGGTCCTTTGGACGTCTGGCCAGCAGAGTGATATTGCTTTGGCATTGAGCCTGTAGATCACCAAGGAGAGTCTCTTGCTTCTTGGATAGTTTCACCTCAGGGTATGATTTATACGCACACTTCAAAAGGACAGCCAGGACTAGCACCAGTGGGATGTTGAGATGCAGATGGTCTAGCAGTGCTCAAGTGATGGGGCAGCTGTAGGAACTGAGCAGGTCATAGTAAAAATGGAGGAAGTGAAGATGGTGAGTGTGATGACAGCAGCAGAGACCATTGCATTAAGTGTCCACCTGGGATCTGCAAGCGTTATTGCAATAAATTTCACCATACTTCTCTGAGGGAGGAGCTCTTCCCATGCCCGTTTTCCAGTTAGAGCAACTGGATACCCAGGTGGGGTGTGCCATTCTATATTGCTGCTGAAAGGAAAGGGCGCTTTAAGGCGTCTGGTCTGGGCAAACATCCCATGACTGTGATTCGTGGTGTGTGGCTCGGGCGTTAGAATTGAAGACTAGAAGTTTTGATGAGGAGAGCTGAGAAAAGCTGAAGAGAAATACTAAAAGGTCAGGGAAGAAGTGGCCTCCACATTTGAAAAGTGAATCAAATATTTATTGATCACTGTCTTTGAACTAAGCTGGAGGTGAACAATGGTGACTAAATGTACCTTAGCCTTTTTCTTCTCTTCCTCTCATTCCTGCAGAGTGTGTTTAACTATTTCCAGTTGTGATTTTTGGAAAGCAATACCAATTCAACTCATTAATTTGGCACACTGGATTTGGGACTAAATTTAGCTGGTGAGGTCTTTGCTCTTCACTGCCCCTCACCAAGACCCTCCTTATTACAGTAGAATCTGACTTTTGAGTCATTTCTGATGCCTTGCTCTTTCTGTATCCTTTGCCTACCTTTAGCTCATAGAGGCAATGTATGAGCTAATAAATTAAATATAATAATAACATCCTTTCTGAGAAAAGGGGAGAGTGTGTATGCATGTGTGTGTATGTGTGTGTATATAAGGAAATTCGAGTACTTAAATCAGGTTATCTAAAAAGATACAGCCATTTATCCATTCACTCAACAATTACATATCGAATGCCAACTACCTACCAGTCACTGTTCTAGACACCAAGAATTTAGGAGTGATCAAAACAGGTAATCGTCCTCTGCTCTAGTGGGGAGAGAGCAGAAGATAAATGTGTAAATATATGTTATAATATGTCTGATGTCAAGTATTATGAAAAAAAAGATATTTAGGTAAGGGGCAAGGGCATGCTATTTTATACAGACCGGGGAGGGAAGGCCTCAGTGGGAAGTCAACATTTGAATAGAAACAAGGAGGAGTGAGCCACGTGAATGTCTGACAGAAGAACATTCCAGGGGAAGGAAGAGCATATGCATAAATCCCGAGGCTGTTTGAGAACCAACACGCGGGCCAGTGTGTTTG
>NW_012148507.1:2521425-2523976 GCF_000956105.1 Propithecus coquereli
TAAGAAACAATGGTGATACAGACTGCTAGACTTTTTAAGAAAGAAAGCCAAATGGAGCTTATCCATTTAGATAAATAAATTGGATTGTTTACATCTTAAAATTTAGGTATTTCAAGCTTTGAGTAAATGAATTATCTAGCTTGGTGATTCAGATTGATCTAAGGGACTTGGGTCCGCAGATCTCTCCCTGAGGAGATCTCTCTCTGCCATCACCTCTCGCTTTCACCCTGCTGCAAGATGGAATCACTCTCCCTTGGTTCATGCTATCACCTGACATTCACATCTAACCTAGCACAGTCCTGCTCTGTAGCCTTTCACCCTTGATCCTCCTAAAAATGACATTAGGGGTTTGACATGCTCACCTACCAGCTTCACAGTTCTTAAAGCTCTTCCTAGAGTCCGTGTCTCTGCCTCCTTCTGATTCTTCTCCTAATTCACCTAATTTTTGACTCACTCTCAAGAATCTTGCTATTTCTTGTCCTTACTCTAGCCTTTAAATGTCGATGTTTGATAGTTTTTCCCCCTTATCTTTCTTCTGCTCTCACTCTACATGTCTTCCCTGGGAGACCTCATTTACTTCCATAATCTCAATTCCTATTCATTCAACAAATATTTAGTGATCACTTACATTCTTCCCCATATGCCAGGCACTGTTCTAGGCACAGGGACATGACTGTGAACAAAATAGACCCAAATCTTGCTCTTGTGGAGTTTACATCTGCAAGAGAAACAGTCAATAAGCAAAATAAGTAAGTAAATTATATTTTTTGGTTAGATTTGCTTAGTACCGTGGAGAAAAATGCAGCAGGAGAAGTGAGTAAGGAATACACCTTGGAGAGGAGCACTGGGGAGATTTGCAAACAGTGAGGACAAAGGCTATGAGGCAGGAAGGTCAGGGTGGCAGGGGTATTGTGACAAGGGGGAGAGCAGAGGGACATAGGGCCAGAGAGAACCAACCCTGTAGGGTTTGGTAGGCTTTGACTCTGTGATGGGAGCCATCGGAGAATTCTGAGCAGAGAGGTGACATGATATGGTTTACATGAAAAACTACAACAGTAACAGCACTGGGTGTTGTTTTGAGAATTTACCCCAGGGTGGGGGATAAGGATAGAAGCAGGAAGGTGAGTTAAGAGGCTGTTGCAATAATCCAGGAGTGAGATGAGAGTGACACAGACCCCAGAAGCATATGTGGAGGTGGTGAAAAGTGGTTGGATCATGGGGATATTTTGAAGGTAGAATGTATAACATTTCTTGAAGGATTGGTTGTGGGTTGAGAGAGAGTGAAAGTTGACCCCATGGTTTTCAGACAGAGCAACTGGAAGTATGGAGTTACTATTCATGGAGATGGGAAGCACTGGGGAACTGTCTGTGGGGCAAAATGAGTTCATTTTTGGGATGTGCATAGTTGAGAAGTTATGAGACTTGCAAGTAGAGATGTTGAGTGAGCAATTGGGTAAATAGGTCTTCAGAAGAGGGCAAAGGTCAGGCTTGGAGATATAAATTTGAAAGTCATGAACAGTTAGCACATGATGTTGTTTAAAATCTTAAGACAAGATGGGACCACCAAGGCCACGTACATAGACAGATAAGAAAAGTTGTCAGAGGACTGAGTCTTGGGACACATCAGGTGTCAGTGGTTGGGATAACCAGGAAGAAGCAGTGGAAGAGGCTGAGAAGGGGATGCCTAAGAGGTAGGAGGAAAATCAGGAGGACACAGTGATGAGCAAGTGAGGGGAAGGAATTTCAGGAAAGGAGTGACTAAGTGTGTCAAATGCTGCTGGTCACTCGGGAGAGATGAGAATGGGGCACTAAGCCATGGATTCACAAATATGGTTGCTATTTACGACCGGGAGCATTTTTGTCAGAGTGATCAGGCAAAGACCTTTCCCAGGGAGGGGAAGAATTGTAGATAGTGGATATAGCCAGCTCTTTTGAAGACTACTATTATATAGTAAAATATTTATACTCTAACTTTTTTTTCTGCAAGGGGGAAAGTAGTTAGAACTCTGTATTTGTTTTCTTAAAAAAAAACAGAACAAATTATTTTGTGGTTATTACAGAGGATGACTAATTGTAGGGTTAGCCAAAAGCAGATTTTGATGTACTTTGCAAACATTAGCTAGCTGCTAAAAGTCTCTTTTACTTCCCTTTAAAAGAAATAAAAGAGATGTTTAATGGAAAGAAGTGATTACATGTAAAAAGTTGTGTTCATTTATTTATTTTAGAGGGAAGTAACAATAGTGATGGTTGATTGATTTTTATAAAATTACCCAAGGTTACTTGTGGGACATAGTCAGTTTTCATGAAAGTCATAACAAGCAATTTAAGGGTCACAGCCAAAGGCTGATTTCAGCCCTGCTCTTTATTTCAATGTTCAGAAATGGGGTCGAGCTCCATAAAGTGGGGAATAAAGTCCTCCCACTGCCCTCCCATATTCAAGTAGCTATCCTTTAAGGCAGCCCACTGTATATTTATTTTAAGCTAATAAAGTGTGAGGATGAAAATCTTTGGACCTTACCATAGAGATAGATTAAGTATGAACTTGACATCT
>NW_012148507.1:2524026-2526445 GCF_000956105.1 Propithecus coquereli
TTTCTTCCTGAAGTCTTAAGTGACTTTTTAGAAAGCCATGGAACAGCTGAGGGCCTTGAGCACTTAAATGCCAGCAACTTTGTTGGTAAAAGTAAGTAATGGCTTTCTGGAGGTAAAAAGGCAATCGAGGTTTAGTTATTAGTAGGTAGCAATTGAAAACAGAGCTTTAGTGACAAAGGCATGTATTTATATCTCAGTGTTTGAATTCTTTTCAATATTTCTATACAGTTTCTCTTCCACAGAAAAGTTTATGCTTTATAATCGGTATAGAGTTAATTCAGTTATAAGCTTAACTTAATGAGTGTTTTTATTTTGTAGAAAAAGTAAAAGGCTGAGTCATAATCTTTTTCTTCTCTCTCAGTTATCTGTAAAGTGGGCTGATTCCTTAAAACCAGAGTGTTTCCATTTATCTGGAACAATTCAACTTCCCTCTGACCTTCTGGAAGTGGAGACTATTTTTTACATTTTTATTTCAGCACTTAGCAGAGGGGCTAGAAAAGAACAGTAAATGTGAAACGAGAAAGGGAATTAATCTATAATTCCAGGCTTGTATTTCACAGCTTGTTTTAGACGACAGCAAACATCACAAGCCTATGGACACCTTGAGCAATCACTCACTTTTCCTAGAGTAATGGTTCTCAAAGTGTGGTCCCCAAACAGCAACATCTACGTCACCTGGGAACTTGCATGAACTACAAAGTTTTGGACCCCATAGCAAACCTACTCCGGGAGTGAGGCCCAGCAATCTGTGTTTTGAAGATTTCCTGGTGATTCTGAGGCATGCTTAAGTTTGTGAACTACTAGCCTAAAACAATAAAGGGAACCCTGTAGAATTGTCAGGACTGGTAGTCAATTAACCTTGCCCAGCTACTCTTTTCCCAAAGGCTACACCACCGTTTGCAAAGAACAGTGGAAACTTGGCTGGCCACATTGAATAGGTTTATCCTGAGCATAGCATTTTTAGTTGGATGCGGTTCTGTATTCTGCCAGGGAAGTCTGGACTGATGAAAACTGTTTCTTCCAACTGCTATTGTTTGTGGCTCTGAGTCAGTGATTTTATTTCAGATATGTTTTTTTTTTTCCTCTACATTGCCCATTTGACTGCAGTTCCAGGCTAATTAAGGAATTAGTATGTGGCATTCAGTCTGGGGAGGTATATGATTTTTTTCCTGAGTCCTGTGAAGGTTTCTGCAAACACTTTCTAGTTCATATTTTCTTTTTTTAATCAGGCAGAGACATTACAATTAAAATACTGCTAAAGTGATTCTGGCAAGTATTGCAATAAGCATGTTTTTTAATTAAGGGAAGAACAGGGGGATGCATAAGCAGTATCAGCTAAAGGGGAAAATTTTGTCCGATATCTATTTTAATTGAAATTTAAAGAAACGGGAAAAGCAGCAGCAGCAGCCTCTTCCTGTGTGTGTGTGGCTCCATCCCAGGTTGCTAAGTTTAGGTGTTCTGTGCTTGATTAATTAGTAGCCAGCCAGAGAGTCCATTCCCTTTGCCCCCAATCCTTAAAGCCTGATTTATGCCTCACATCTCCCATGAATATGTGAGGGCTCAGGCATCTATTTCCTGAGCTGCTAGTGGATAGGATTATGGAGCGTGGACTAAGCTCTTGGGGGCTCTCGTTTGCCAGCCAAATTGATTTTCCGCCTCTCTGGCCGGGGACAAGCCCACCTTGAAGGCTTCCCAGGCTCTGCTCCAGTGGATCAGACACAAGTCTAATCCGGATCTTGCCAACAAAAGAAGCTGTGTGCATCCCCATCACTATGCAGGCTTTGGGCTGTGGCTGCCTTCTCTAAATGCTACTCTTCTCTTCCTCACTTCCTCCTGGCTCCCACATCCCAAGCAGCACAGTGCAGTGGGGTATGGCAGTGTACCCCAGCTCTGCCCATATCCCTCAGCCAGCTCTCCTTATCAAGGCAGAGCAGTGTCTGTCCATCCCGAATGGATGATCATCTATCATTCTCCAGGGGAAGGGAATTCCACAGGCTCCCTTGACTATCCATTTGACTATTTAACAATTGAAAGGTAATGAGATATAGACTGCTAGACTTTTTTATTTATTTATTTATTTTTTTATTTCAGCATATTATGGGGGTACAGATGTTTAGGTTACGTATGTTGCCCTTGCCTCCCCCTTCCCCCCTAAGTCCGAGTTTCAAATATGTCCATCCTTTGGGTGGTGCGCATTGCACTCTTTGTGTATGCATATACCCGTCCGCTCCTCCCTCCTCCCCCCTCCGCCCTGCCCAACATGCAATAGATGTTATTCTTATATGTGCACTTATGTGTTGATCAGTTAATACCAATTTGATGGTGAGTACATGTTTCCATTCTTGGGATACCTCACTTAGTAGAATGCGTTCCAGCTCTATCCAGGAGTATACAAGAGGTGCTATATCACCATTGTTTC
>NW_012148507.1:2537885-2541793 GCF_000956105.1 Propithecus coquereli
TCCCTTATTTAACCAGTCCTAAATTGCTGGACATTTAAATCATTATCATAGAAAATATTATTATAAATAAAGCTGCAGAGAATAGTAATAGAATAGTAATAGTGACAGTGATAATAATAGTAATAGTGATGCCTAAGCTAGGTTAGTAATATAGTGCTTCTGCTCCTGGGTGTCTGAGCTACCCTATTGTGCTTCTAGAAGAGAGTAAAAGATAAAATAAGTCTAACTTCTAGCAGAAGTATTAATGTATAAATGAAGGGGCTTTTTTCAGACATGAGAACTATCAAAACAGGGTGAGCCTTGTCCTCCCAGAGACTGACAATTTTTTCTTTGTCCATTAGGGGGCAAGCTGATATTCATGGCTCCGGGACCCATTGAGCTCAGGGCACATGCCATCCTTGTTTCTGACGGTGGAGAGCTCCGAATTGGATCTGAGGACAAGCCCTTCCAAGGCAAAGCTCGAATCCAACTCCATGGGAGTTCCCACTCGACCTCCTTCTTTCCCTACGGAGTCAAGTTCCTGGCTGTGAGGAATGGAACTCTTTCCCTACATGGTGAGTGAGGCAGTTGAGCAGAGGAAATGAAGTAGGGCTGTGTCTAGCAAATGTGGGCCATGGAAAAATGATAAAACTATTTCAACATCTTTGGCTATTAGTTGCTGAGGCAACAAGGTCAATTAGAGCATGGCACTATTTCCTTAAATAACAAATAAAATTGTTATGATTCCTGTGGCAGTGTGTACTACAGTTCCAATTACTTGCTTCTCTTTCTGTGAGAAGATTGTGTATTTGTCCACTTTCAGTGCCTGCCTGTGGCTGGACCATACTTCCCTGCCCCACTGAATGGGCTTAGCCATGGACTTGCTTTGGACAGTGGAATGTGAACAGAAATGACGCACTGCACAGCCAAGCTGTTGCGATGCTTTAGCCATTTTTCTCTTTTCCCTCTGCTCAAGAACAGCCTGTCCCAGGTGGGGACAGTTCCTTCAGCTTGGGAACCTGCATGGAAATGACAGGGGCAGTGCTGCAGCTGGCCTGCTGCTGTCGTGTATGTGAGTGAGAAATGAACCCTGGTTGTTGTAAGCCACTGAGATTTGCATTTGTAACGCAGTATAACCTAGGGAAAACTGATGGATACAATTGGCTAGCATACGCTGATGTCTCTCAACATGTAATAGCCCGCCATCTCAAACCAAACAGGGACAACTTCATTTTGTTGTTGTTGTTGTTGAACTCCTTCCCTTCTCTCTTCCCTGTCCTCCCACTGTATAGGGTTTAATTATGGTTCTGCTTAGAATCCTCTTACAGATGGTTTGGGTGTTTAAGGATTCCTAGGAGAAAACAGAGATTAGGCTACAGTGTGTTTCTGCTCCGACTCTATTTGCCTTCTGATGATGCAATTCTTCTTCCCAAAATGGACATTTTTTCCCCCTTGAGACTCAGGCTAATTTTTAGTATTAACTGAAAAATACAAGTATAAAATAACAAATGTTAAATATATTTCAGCGGCTACTTGAATACTTTTGGTTGCTTAGCATGAGCTAAAGGCAGATCAAAAGTGTGGGTTCCTGATAGTGACTTAATCTCCACAAAACATACTGCCATTGGCAATTTCTGTATTGGCATGGCAAAATCAAACCCACTTATCTTACAATAATTGTTCTAGACGTGGGCTTGAAGCTGTGCTGAGGTGTCTGCCATTTTTTCTCTGCCCAGGCTCTGTCTATTACAGACTGTGGGCCTTGGTGATTGTCTACCAAAAAGCCCTCTCCTGCCTATTCTGGTTTTCTGTGAGAGGAAGTGAGATCTTTTCTTAAAGCTTTTATTAAGTGTTGACTCTGGGCTAGCCAGTATGCTAGACACTGGGGATCAAATTTTGTAAGGTTTGAGAAACTCATAACTATCTAGACAGAAATTCAAAATGCCTATTATATTGATTCTTATGATCTACTTCCAGGGAGGCCTTTTTTCCTCCTATCTTCATCAGCAAGCACCTACACTGATTTTATAGCCCGGGATCTATTTGCACATCAGCCACGATATTCAAATGTTTGTTTGTTCTAGTTTAACGGCTACTTAGGCCATCAACCAACCCAATGTGTTGCTATTCGCCACTGATAAAACACAACCGGAGCACGAGAGGGCATAGATCAGTGTTTCAGCCAGACCATGGATCATCCAAGGACCCTGAGGCTTAACAAGAATGCTCAGATTTGAGCGCCACTGTCCTGTACGATGCAGATGGCACAACTCTTGCTAGAAATTGGAATTCAAATGAGGAAAAATGAAAACTCTCCTAATTCTTTTACTCTGCCTGTTTCATTTCAAGCTCTTCCCATTCTCATGCTCTATGATGAAGAATCGGTGAAAGAGTTCATAAATATACCTTTATGTACCTGTATTTTAAGTGTCTCCTGTGCTTGTAAGCCTTTGTGGTTAAGCAAATGTCCAGTTAAGAAAATTCCTAGTGCCATTGCTTACAGTTAATACAGGGCAATTAAAACAAAGTAGATGCTTCTAATACGTTTTAAGAATTCTGGAAATTAAAAAAAAAAAGTTGCCGCTCTAGCTGTGTGATGTTACTGGATATTGGGAGTGAGATCTCCTCTCCCTCTGCTTCCCTTGTTTCCATCTTCTCCCTCCCCTTCCTCCTCTCTCCCTACCCTTCTCCTTCTTTATCCTCCTTCTCCCTCTTCTTCCTCTCCCCTGCCCTCTCCTATACTCCCAGATTATTTGTGTTCAACAACCTAAACCCATTCCCTGAAGCCCTGCCAGCATAGGGGTGACTAGGGACTCATCTGAACCACAGAGCTTGTGCATTGAACTCAGGCAAAATCAAGCTCTTTTCTCTCTGATGTGATGCTGCCGCATCTCATTCACTTGAAAGAAATAGTATGTAGAAAAGAGCTTAGCCATTTGGGTGAGAGGAATTCCCTTCCTGATGTATCTGTCAGAGAAGCACAGTCCCACGTGCAGCTCATCAATCCTCTCCCTTTCCCTCTCCCTCACCACCTGAGGTCTCAAGCAGATGTCCCCTCAGGCGTGGTGGTATATCATGGTTAAAATCATTACATAATTTCACTGGCCTTTTCCCAGGGCCAAAGGTGGGTCTGGTGACACTGGGGCTTTAGGGGAAGACTAATTTTCTTTTGCTGTCAAGTATGCAAAACAGCGAGCAACTTGATTCACTGCCCTGCACCCAGAAAGTCCCCAGTGACCCAGCATTTACTCGGCTTCCCAGGATAGCGCAGTGAGGAGATTCACCAAGTTTGGCACACAGAAGACTCTTCTAGGGAGATTTTTAAAATCTAGATTTCTGGGCCCAGAAATGTGCATTTCAATGATTTGACGCACTTGGAGATACACTGATTCTAACGGTTAATAGTTTGGGAATCAATAATTGATCCAGTTCTTCCACTTATCAGCTATGACCTTGGACAAATTATTCTCTATAAAACCAGAAAACCATGGTCCCCGTCTCATAGACTTACTGTTCGTGGAGTGCTCCAGAGTATCGGGCACACAACATGAGAGCAGTGTTAGTTAATGCTCTTTTGATTATATTCTTTTTCTTTTTCCAAAAGCACTAGGTACCCAGCACCGATTTTCTCGTATTTTCTTTCAGGAGTGAGAAAATGTGGGGAGTGGTAGTTGTCGGAGGCTTCCGGTTCAAAATCTGGCATGGGGCCAGCTCTGCCTAGAGATTTTTTTTTTCTCCGTATTAATTTTCTTGTCTATCTCTTTCATCAGAGTAAAAGTGGAGTTTTAGCTTTGGAGATCATGAGGTAACAACATTCCCAGGCATCTTCTGTTCTGTTCCCACCCCCCAGTGAACACCTTTAGATTTTAATCTCTCGTGGTGCAGCTGCTTCCCAGCAGTGGGTAACCACCGTTCCGGGTGTGGTTGCA
>NW_012148507.1:2543018-2613471 GCF_000956105.1 Propithecus coquereli
TGCTCCACAAAATCCAAATGTTTCCTGGAGGGGCTTCATGGATTCCTCAAACAATGGAATATTGGGGGGTTGAGGAGTAAAGGCTTAAATTGTTCAAGTAGATTGATTCATTGCTTTTATCTCTATTGCATATTTGTGTTCAAAGTAATATTTCATTATAATAAAAAAAGTTCCACTGCTAGAATTGTGATTTAAAAAACTCTACTAGCTCATTCTTTGAACTGTGCTGTGTAGAGCCTTTTCAGGAGTCCAGGGCCTCTCTTTGCATGATTACTGTTGCCCCAAGACTGATTTAGCTCTGGAACATTTTCTAGAAAGTCTTTACTTTGATGTAGGATGAAACTTTCATTTCATGACAGCTCCTCTTTATCCAACTGTGTATGTGTAGATCTCTGCTCTTTTGTCATCAGATCGGTCATTTCCAATTCTGTCCCTTCTTCATCCATAACACCTCCTCTTGCCCTACCTTCTCTATTTCTTCTAGCCCATGACCCCTCCCTTTTGTTCTGTCTCTCATTCTCTTGGGCTGGAAGACAAACCAGAGCTGTGACATGGCATTTTTGTATGTGGCTTTACTACTCTTAAATTGTTTGGCTTTGAGGGACAGAAGCCCAGTACAAACAAACTTTGACAAAACTGAAGATATGTGACCTCTTATCATCAAAATGCAGGAGGTACAGGAAGACACTGACCTTGGACATGAATGCCTCCAGGCGTCTGAATGTTCTCAGGACTTACCTTCAGTCTCTCGCTCTTGGATCTCTTTGTGTCTATTGGTTTCACTCTCTCCTCCTCCTTAATGGCTTCTTCTATAGGGTCATTGGCATTTCCTGGATTCATGTAGACTTCGATTTCTTACCACCAAAGAAAGGAGCTTTGTGTTCTTTTAAAGAAATAACCAGGGAATGCCTCATAAAGTCCTGCTTGATATACCTAGCAGACTAAGGACTACCCGTGGTGTGTGTGTGTGTGTGTGTCTGTGTGTGTATGTTGTGTGTTTGCATGAGCTGTGTTGTGGGAAGCTGTTCACCAAAAGAAACAGTGGTAGCCAGTCCCATAGAGGAGTGTTGCTGGGCACACACAAATCCATGGGTGTCCTCTAAACTAGTTAAAATAAAATCTTAGGCTTTTGACTTCTGGTTCAGTCTGTGAAATCTCAAGATGTTTGAAACTCATCAGCAGAAATGTTCAAAGGTAGTACACTATTTACCATAAACTTGATGTGTAAAGTTAAAATCAGTTATCGTTTAGGCTGCATTTAGTTGGAATAAACCAAGTGTGCAAGATCAGGCACACGTAAATGCTCATCAAGTTCCTACTACAGAGCTTAGGGTATGGAAGTTCCCATCAAATAGCGGAAGAAGTTAAAACAAATATTGTTGAAAACTTTTGCTGTGATTAAACCCCAAATTTTAAATTTCAATGTTACTGAAAATTTTAAAAGTGTTATTTATTCCAGGTTCTTATGAAATATAATTTTCTAGTAGATGTTATGGTTTTTTTCTTCCTCCTTTCCAGGGATCTTGGATTTCCTCAATATTGAAGCGGTTCTCTGCCTTCCCCTAGCATTTATCACCACAAAATAAATAGTACCTGGGAATTCATGGGAAACGTGAACTGGTGTGGTGTGTAAATTTGCCACAGGGCTATGCAAACAGAAAAACATTTTTTAGGGATGTTTGTGAGATGCAAACTTTCCAGATACAGAGGTCTAGCTCAGAACGGACTTCGTTTTTCTCTGGTAACTATCATCACCTATCCTGATGGATCTTTTTCCTTGTCCTTTAATGACACCTGGATGCCACAGCTTTCCAGATGATTTCAGACATTAAAAAGGCCAGTCCTAATTAGTCCAGTTTAAAACTTCAGTCTCCTATTCATTCAATGTTCCTTTTCTCCTCCTCAAAGCTCCATCTTGAGACACCTGGAAGGCTAGGGTGTGCTTCTTCACTCCTCCTCTCATCCTTCTTATTTTATATTCTCTCAGCATTGGGGCATGTGGGTGAAGTAAGGTAGAAAGTTTTATAAGCTTTTTACTTAACCGTGCAGTTGTACCCTCTATTGGGTGTTGCTGCCTCTCTGGATAATACTTGCTGCCTGAAGCTTCTCCTTCCTAAGTTGCCTGCGTGGGATCACTGGAACCCTGTAGGGGGTCTTCCTGCTACAGTTTCCCAGTGTGGAAGCCCCTCCTGGGTTTGCAGTCCCCTTAGCATCCACCTTGGGGTTGGTCTTGGGTGAGGTACCAGAAAGTTGGTTCGAACCAAGCTACCTTCTCTGACATCCAGTTATCCAGAGGAAACTTACAAATCCATCCACATCAAAGATGTTTCACTCATCACTCCTTTCTCTGCTCTGTGCGCTCTCTCTAATTCTTTCCCCTACTCAGATAAGTATGAGTAGCCCAGCAAAAAGACTACATATGCAGTTATACAATCTAGGAAAAAGAAGGCAGTCTCCCCGTCTTACAGGAAACTCAAGATTTGTACTTAGGAAGCCCCCTTTTTAATACTCTCTCATACCTCCCTCTTTAGGAAGGAGACGAAAAGGCCATGGTCAGCTCACCCAGGCTGATGACTCAGTCCCATCTCTGAGATTCTTTGAATCTCCTTTTTTTGTCACTCATATAGCCTGGGGTGGGCTGTGTTCCAGGGACAGCTAAGATGGCAGAGTTAGATTAGCTTACTTTTAATAAGCCCCAAGGAGATGTCTGCTCCCTAACTGTTTATGGCTCCCTTACCCCATGGGATGCTTGTTCCATGTTGGAGCCTCCTGGTAGGTTCTAGAGGAGCAGAAGTTCTGGCTCAATGACCTCCTACGTGTACGAAAGAGCACTCTAAAAGAATGTTGGGTGGGAGGGGAGAGCAACTGTTGTTTTGTTGTTGATGTTGTTGTTTTGCTGTGTTATGTACTGTTTTTATTTAGGGCTCTGTTTACTCTTCTTATTTATTTAGGAAGTAATATGAAATAAAGGGGAAGAATGGAGGAAGGAGGATGGGAAAATTTAAAACTTATTTATTGCTTTCTGTAACCTTAAATTTAAAGAAGCTTCAACATAACATTGGGGTTCCGGTCAGCTGGCGTGTGGCGGATCGTAATGGTGCAGTGAAGTTAACACCAGTGAGCACAGTTCTAGTGTACCTGGGCCCTGCAGCGTGGTAGGATGGCCAGTGCCTGGACGACTGGTTCTCCCTTCCAAGCAGAGGAAGACTGGTCCTTGGCTAC
This sequence comes from Propithecus coquereli, assembly GCF_000956105.1. NCBI lineage: Eukaryota > Metazoa > Chordata > Mammalia > Primates > Indriidae > Propithecus > Propithecus coquereli. Next base: position 2,546,241 of record NW_012148507.1, read on the forward strand.
ATGTCATCCTAAATATAACCAACACCACCAATAAGAAGTAAGGAGGAAATTTTCTCTATTCTGTCATATTATAAAATGCTTCAAAAAAGTCCAGACTACACTGCACAACCATTCCATGCACAATAGCAGGAAATTCTGCTAAAATTTCATTGATCTGGATAAGAGTAACCCTTGCAAGGATCTATAAGAAAAGATTCCTTAAATTAATAGTATAAACCACACTTTAAGGAACTTGTTTAAACACATTTAAGTGAGCATGCTGTTTTTAAGGTCTCTTAATTTTAGGTGTTTACATGTAAATGTATACTGCTAATTAGAAATGAGTTCTAGCTATTCAATAATCCGAGTACAGCGGGAACCCCACTTAGAAACACATTGTGAGGTACTTCAAGTTTCTATATATACTTGAAAGTGTTGGTATTAGTCAGGTCTTTTTTGGTTGCAAGTGACAGAAACCCTATTCAGACAAAAATAAGAGCATTTATTGCCTCATAGAACTGAAAAAATCTTGAGGCACGGCTGAGTCCAGGTGCTCCAGTGAAGTCATTAAGATGCTGTTTCTCTGCGACTCTTGATTATCTTTCCCCTGAGTTGGCTTCGTTTTCAGTCAAACTCTCTGTTTTTGGAGGCAGACATGGGACCCTGTGGCTCTGAATGAAAGAGAATGCCTCTTCCCAATGGTGACTGGACTCCTGAGCAAATTTCAACATTCCCCCATCACCACTTCACAACCTCCTTCTGGCTGTTCCCCCTTAGCTTTTAACAGTAGCTAATATATTACCTATGGTTTGCTCATCATATTTGTTGTACATCACAAGGGATTTTCTGTTTTTTGTTCATCTCCATTGCTTAGAACAGGCTAGACTCATAGTTGGCTTTCAAGAACTATTTGTTGCTTGAATAACTGAGTGAAAAGCTTGAGCAAAGCCTCAGGATTAACTTTGGTCCCATTCAAGTCAAAAGCTGTTTGTGCCGCTGAACTCGCTACTATGACCAAGAAAGTCTTATTGGCTGGTTTGTGAACAGCACCCAGAACTACAGGGCGTGAGAGGGAGAGTGAGGGAGGATAGTTTTTTAAAATAAGAGATGTGTTATCCAACCAGAATAAAAGATGGATAAAAAATAGCTTGCCTACTTTTTAAATATTTGACAACCTAACATTTTTAATAGTCTTACTCATTTGAAATTGCAAATTAATAAGGTTTTACTGGATAGTCTATGTGAGTATATTTCACACTTGTTTAGTTTGGCTAGGAAAATATTCAGCTAACTGCTTCACCAAGCAAAATCAAAGCCCTTAACACAATTAATGAAAATTCAGGATTAAAAATATATAATGACATTGTGATGTTTTCTAGATTTGATTATGTTTTGAAAGTGTTATTAAAAAGGTGAGGTTGACTTTAAGATCCTTTTTAGTCTGAGGATCCAGGACCACAGGAATCTTGATCTTAACTGGTTACTCTTTTGTATAATTATGTACATATAAGTAAGGCAAAAGCATCGATATTGATGGGATTTGGTCCCAAGCCAAAAAAGGAACCACTAGCTAGCAAGGGTGTATCATGTGACTATTGTTCTTGTCTTAGTTATAAAGGGGATGAACAACTAGCTTAAGGCCACACACAAAACCAGGGATGTTATCACTTAAGGGAAGGAAAGTACAGCACAGCCAGCCAGCCCCGATGCTCAGGGGGAGAGCTGGTCTGGTCCACCAACTTCAGGCCTTTCTAGATTAGGAGGCAGATTCCAGGGAGCTACCTCCTGGATTCTTGCCCTATCCTTGTGAGGGAAGAAAGACTAGGAATAGAGACTTCCTCATTCTTTGATCTAGTGAATTTTTCATTACCTGATGCTGTACTGAATATTCTCTAGAAATAACCAATTAATAGCAATACTCTTTCCCTTTGTGGGATTGAGGAGGTAGGCATAGGGGAAGAGAGCTGTGAGTGTCTTTTAGCTAATGATAATAAATATTCTATGTTGTATCAAAAGCAGTTATTGCCATGTTATAAATATTAGCACTATCATAGAATATTTTGACCACACAGAAGATAAATTGGGAAAGTATTTCTCATATTAGAATAGATTTTTTAAAAAATTGTAATCCACTGCCTTCTAAAATCCCAACTATTGATAGAGTGAAGTAGTGAAAACAGTACCTAAGGCCTTACATTTACTATCTAAACCCTATAGCTTTAAACTTTTCCCCCTGTTTTCCTTTGACAGTGTTATTCATGAATTAATAGGTTACTGTATTAATTAGTATTCTTTGGAGAAACAAAACAAATATATATATTTATGTGTACATATATGCATGTGTGTGTATATATGTGTGTATATATATATATATATGGAGAGAGAGAGAGAGAGAGAGAGAGAGAGAGAGAGAGAGGGAGAGAAATTTTTTACAAGCAATGGGCTAATGCAATTATGGAGACTGAGAGATCCCAAGATCTGCAGTCAGCAAGCTGGAGACCCAAGATAGCAGATATATAGTTCCCAGTCCAAATCTAAAGGCCTAAGAACCAGCAGAGCTAGCAGTGTAACTTCTAGTCTGAAAGCCAGTAGACTGCAGATCCAAAAAGAGCTTGATGTTTCAGTTTGAGTCTGAAGTCCAGATAAGGCTAGTGTCTCAGTTGAAGTAGTCAGGAAGGAGTGTCCTCATACTCAGTCTTTGTGTTCTATTCAGGTCTTCAGCTGATTGGACAAGGTCCACCCTCATTAGGGAGGCCAATCTGATTTACTCAGTCCACTGATGCAAATGTTATCACATCCAGAAACACCTTCATACATATGCACAGAATGATGAATAATGTTGGGGCCAAATGTCTGGGCACCCTGCAGCCCAGTCAAGTTGACATATAAAATTAACCATCGGAGTCATAAAAGTGGACCTTATTTTCTGTAACTGACTCTGTATCATATCTTGGAGAGATAATCCAGGAAGTTATCAAGCCTCTCACTTTGACATAAAGCTTCTCAGGGGAGAATAACTAGCTCCAAGATCCATCTCTTCCTCTCAAGTTTGCTATAATTTCTTTTCTTCCTTCTAGAATGTGGTAATCTTTGCTGCCATTCTGCATCTTTTCTAGATAAGCTTGACTTTGCTCAGTCATGGAGTACTCACTCGCTTGTCTTCCTGTGGATAAGTGTTAGGAATGCAGGCTCTGGTAGCAGACTGCGTGGGTCAAAATCCCATTTCTACCACTAACTAGATAGTGGACCTTGAAAAACTTAACTCCTTAGTATTTCGGTTTCCAAATCTATAAAATGGAGATGATGCCAAAACATTTCTCATAATGTTGTTATGTAGTTTAAATGAAATCAAACATGTAAAGCACTCAGTACAATGGTGGGCAATTACTCAATAAATGTTAGTTATTGCTATTGTTATATGTGCCTATAATGTTGATTTGGTGAAGTTCCCTCATTGTTATTCTAAGAAGGATGGGGTGGTGTTTATCGTTTTATGATGATCTGTCAGCCAGAAATCTGGTTGCCATTCTTGATACCTCCTTTATCATCCTGACTCACATTGTGTCCATCACCATGTCTTGTTGATTTTGATTCTCAGATAACTCATGAGCTCATGTACTTCTCTCCACCTCCATTACTGTCACGCTAGTTTATGATACTTTCAACTTATGTCTGGACTATTGTGTAAACCTTCCAATTTATCTTCTGGTTGCCACTTTTGTTCCTCTCCAATTCATTCTTTGCCCTGGAGCCAAGGTGATCGTTTAAAAACACAAATCTCTTCAGTGGCTTCTCATTGTTTCTCACATAAAGTCCAAAATTTCTCCCATGACTATAACACCCTATATAATTTAGGTCCCTCCTTAAATCTTCTGCCTTGTTTTCCAGCTCTCCCCCCACCCCCATGCTCCAGTAGTAACTTCCTTTTAGTTTATTAAATGGTTAATGTGGTCAAAAATTTACATTTTTTACATTTTTTGAGTACCACAAGAAACTGAATTTTGTTAAGTAAATGGAAAGCTACATAGGCAGAAGATGGTGATTTTTCCTTCAAAGAGAATTCTTCCACATGTATTATCAAAGCAATACTATTAATAGTATTGCTTTCAGCCTGGTCATGGAGAAGGAGTATCATTGAATTGGGTATTATATTCAGTATTTATTAAAATTGGATTTTACCTAGATCCTGGCACTTCATAATTTTCAAAGCTGCTTCCCATTCTGTCTTCTCGCTTAACTCTCACAACCACCCTGTGAAGAAGGAAAGACTGAGATTATTGCTTTCATTTTAGAGATGATGAAACAGGGGCCCAGAAGGGGAGGGAGCTAAAATTTATTCCATCCTCTTCATGGGCTTAAGATGTACATGGACTTACTTCTATTTTATGTACATATAGGTGATTTTACCTGTGACAGAAAGACAAACAGAAGATACTTATTCCGGATTTCTGAAACAGTCTTCTCAATTTTAATTTTTTCAGGGTATTTTGGAATGCCAAGTGGGGCTTTATTCCTTATAGCTCCCCTTGTAACTTTCCTGAGAGAAGTATAAAGAACTTGTTTATTTCCCAATTTCTTACTTACACCTTTCCGTGCTTTTATGGAGTTTTCTGATCTCTGTGATGACAAATCTGCAAGTATTTTCTTTTAAGATTTCTGCCTTTGATTCCATGTTTAGAAATTCTTTTCTATGCAAAGACTATATAACAATTTACCTATTTGTTTTTTTTGTACTTTTATTGTTTCTTTTTTTTTTTTCTTCTTTTCACATTTGAGTCTTTAACCAGGGTCGGCAAACTATGGCCCATGGACCAAATATGGCCATTGCTTGTTTTTCTGAACAAAATTTTACTGACGCACAGCCATGCCCATTTGTTTAGATATCATCTATGGCTGCTTCGCACTACAGTGGTAAAGTTGAGTCGTTGTGACAGAGACCACCCCGTCTGTAAACCCAAAACTCTTTACCATCTGGCTCTTTACAGAAAACATTTGCTGATCCCTACTTTAATCAATCTAGAATTTATTTTCATATAGTTTATAAGTTGATTATCTAATTTTTTGAAATGGATAATCAATTTTCTCAACATTATTTATTCAGCCATGCAATTGTAGTAGGTTGGAAAATGACTCCTGAGTATGTTCATGTCCTAATCCTATCTGATCCCTGAAACCCATGAATGTTATCTTATTTGGCAAAAGGGACTTTGCAGGTATGATTAAATTAAAGATCTTGCAATGGGGAGATTATACTGGCTTATCCAGTGGGTCTCCTGTGATCACATAAGAGGCATGCCGGAGGAGTCAGAGGAGAAGGTGATATGATGATGGTAGCAGAGATGGGAGTGGTGTGCTTTGAACCTGGAAGAAGGGACCACAAACCAAGGACTACAGGTGGCCATTAGAAGCTGAAAAAGTCATGGAAATGAATTTTTCTCTCAGAGCCTCCACAGAAGGTGTCAACACCTTAACTTTATCCCAGTGAACCTAATTTCAGAATTCAGACCTTCAGAACTACAAGGTAATAAATTTGTGTTGCTTTAAAACACAAATTTTTTTGTAATTTGTTAGAAGAACAATAGAATTAGGTATGTCTTGAGATAGAAATGCCACTTTTAGGAATTTATTTTAAGGGGATGATCATCAGTATGCATAAAAATTATTCCCAAGGACCCAAGCAATTCAATAACAAGAAAAAAAACCTGATTTAAAAGTGAACAAAGGACCTGAGGAGTAGACATTTCTTAAAAGAAAACATACAAATGACCAACAGGAATATGAAAAGGTGTTCAACATCACTAATCATCAGGGAAATGCATATTGGAACCACAGTGAGATATCGCTCACATGTATTAGAATGGCTGTTATAAAAAAGATAAAAAGATACATGTTGATGAAATGAAGAAAAGGGAGCCCCTGTATGCTGTTGGTAGGAACATAAATTAGTATAGCCATTATAGAAAATGGTATGGAAGTTCCTGAAAAAATTAAAAGTAGAACTACCATATGATCCAGCAATCCAATTTCTGGATACATATAGAGAAGGAAATGAAATCAGTATGTAAGATATGAAATCCACCTCAGTGTCCATCAAGGAATGAGTGGATAAAGAAAATGTGGTATGAAATGGAATACTATTCATCCTTAAAAAAAGAAGGAAATGCTGTCATTTGTGATAACATGGATAAACCTGGAGGACGTATGCTAAGGAAAAAAGCCAGGCACAGAAAGACAAATACCTACGTGATCTCCTCGACATGTCCTCATCTCTAAAAAGTTGAATTCATAGAAGCAGAGAGTAGAATGGTGGTTGCCAGTGATTGGAGGGAGAGGAATGGGGAATGGGGAGATCTTGGTCAAAGGGTAACAAGTTGCAGTTAGCCAGGGTAAATAAGTTCTGGAGATCTATCATACAGCATGGTGATGGTAGTTAACGATAATGTATTGTACAAGTCAAAATTGGTAAGAGAGTAAATCTTAAATGTTCTTACCACAAAACAATAAGTATGTGAGGTCATGGATATATTAACTAGCTTGATTTAATTATTTCACAATATACACATATATCAAATCATCACGTTGTATATCAAAACATCCTGTTGTACACTGTAAGTATATATAATTTTTGTCACATTAAAAAAGCAGTAAAAAATTATGCTCAAGAATGCTCACATCTGCATTATGAAAGCAAAATATTTGAAACAAACTAAATATGGAGAAATGAGAGATTAGTATAAAAACATACTATTTTACATGGGACACTGCGATACCATCATGATGTCAAATAATATATAATATAACTGAAAGATGTTCCCTTCATATTAAATAAAGAGAATTCACAGAAATTGTGTGCACAGAATTACCATATTTTTGCTTAAATATAAAATTTTGTTAACATATGAACATAAGAAGAAATGGTAGGAAAAACATATATTATTCTATTGCATTAAGATCCTGAGTGGTTTTATTGTTTTTTTTTTTTTGCTTCTCTATAGTTTTACTTTATACATTATGCATTTGTTGATTTTCTCAAAAGAAATTATGTTGTTAAAAACTAGCCCTTTCTCTCCTCACTGTCCCCTCCACTCTAAAGCATAAACCATAGCAATGATTATGAAAATGAGTATTATCTGATCAGGCATATATCTGGATTTTTATATATTTTGGGGCAATGAACAGAAGTGGTATTAAAGACATTCCATAGAAGCCTTTAGCTTTGACCATGTGGATTTTGCACCTCTAACTGAAGATGCTTAACTAAGGGCTGTATGGTCTAATCATGGCATTTGTTGAAATGGCCTGACATCTTCACAGGAGCGAGAAACAGGGTACCTGGATGTTTCCTCTTATCTTACAATGCACTATTTTCTGGGTATTTAGAACTTTATCCTTTGATTATTCACAGTCACTTATTTTGAATCAAAGTAGCAACAGCCAAGCTTAAATTGGGTAGAAACAAAAGTTAGCATTTTTTTTTAGCACCTCTAGAAAAGGCTTTCAAAGTATGGCTCATTGCACCATCCATATAATCTTGGTTAGCCTTTGTCTAGGGCCAGGAGAATGGTGGACTCACTTCTCAGCCTTGGGAACAGACTTTGTGCCTAATTCCCTTTCATCACAGTGTAGACATGTTTGCTAATCAGCTTTGGTGTAGCCAGCTGATCTGCACATCAGAGGATTGCACTGGCCACCTTCCCTTTCTGCAGTGGTAGGTGCCCTGCTCACTCAGAAGCACGAGATGGACCAGTGATGATGCAGAAGGGTCATAGTGTGCACACATAGCTGGGCTTACTCAGGACCCCCTGCCAGGTTTTGTCTTTGTCCAAGCCCAAGAAATCACAGCAAGTGGTTCTCAAGGGCAGAGGGAAATGGCATGTGAAAAATGTCCCCATCCCATCTCTTTGGACTGCCAGATAGCCTTATATGAATACTAATGTCACAGTCTTCTGATGGATAGTAAATTGGATCACTCCTAATTCATAAATGGTTTGGTCTCCTGTAAGTTGGTTGTTTGGAATTTGAAATATATCTTTCTTAAAGAAATGCAGATAAACTTGTTATTAAGTACTCAGGTGAGCTCTCAGAAAACTATTTCACCTAAATCTCCTTGCTGTCTAATGATAATGAGTGTATAGTGCCTGACTACTGAGTTTAAGATGAATTCTGTGGGGAAGTAGGTCCATTTCCAACCTGGGATGCCAGGGGAACATCTCTCTCCATTTGGGCTCTACTATCTCAATTCTTTTCTTATTGAGTAGTAGGAACAGGGCACCATCTGTCCCTCTGCCCTGGGGGTGGCTTGTGTGGCCTAGAGGTGGGCTCCTGGCAGAGTGCATGTTCTGGGAGCAGAAAGCCAGCACAGATGCAAGGTGGAGGAATCAGCAACAGATGGACTTTCACTAATTCTTCTGGTTACTTATCACTTCCTACTGTTGTTAGAAGTGGCATATGACCAGAGAATCCGGGCCAGATGCTGGAAGGAGGAAAGGGGTAATGAGCAAGAGTAGAAAGGCAGGATTTTCTCTCCATGTCTCTCCCCTCCAAACTCATGTTCTGCTGTTATGCACCCTACCTTCTGGTAGGGGTGAAGTGAACAGTGGGGAACAGGGCTGAGGCACCAGACATAGCAGATGCGGCATCCACACCTTAATAATATCAGAAAAGCTAGCCCGGCATGGTGGTGTAGTCCTGCTACTCGGAGGCAGAGGCAGGAAGACCACTTGAATGGTTGGGAGTTTGGGATTGCAGTGAGCTGTGATGACACCGCTATATTCTAGCCCAGGCAGCAGAGTGAGACCCTGTCTCAAAGCAAAACAACAACAAACAACAACAACAACAACAACAACAACAAAAACAATAGCAGAAAAGAGCCAGGGTATGGAGAGGAATGAGTCCCCCATCAGTTGCATAGAGGGTTAAGACTTTCTCTCTGTTGCATTGTTTATTTAGGAGGTATGTGTGTATCTTAGTTTGTTCATGCTACTGTAACAAAATGCTTGAGACTGGGCAATTTATAAACAATAGAAATGTATTTCTCACAGTTCTGAAAGCTGGAAAGTCCAAGATCAAGTTGGTGTAGGCATTTGGTGTCTGGTGAGGGCTTTCTGTTTGCGTCCTCACATGGCAGAAATGTGAAGGGGTGGACAGGTCCCTTGCACCCCTTTTATAACGGTGCTAATATTACCCATGAGGGCCTGGCCTCACGACTTACTCACCTCCTAAACTCCCCATCTTTTAATACTATCACACTGACAGTTAAGTTCCAACATATGAACTGTGGGGGACACATTCAGACAATAGCAGTGTGTGTCTTTGTTATTTGGTTTTCTTCCTTCTTTTGCTCTTCTTAGGTTTCTCCTTATTCACCCAATCTTCAAATGGTGGTGTTCATATGCTTCATTTATAAATTTATACTTTCTCTCAAGTAAACCTACCCATTTTTATGGATTAACCCCTATTTTTATATTTCTTTATATAGCTAGCTTCAGACCTCTCTTCTGAGCTCCAGAGCTTCTTCTGAGCTCCAGACTCAAACTGTCACTTGAATATTCTCTTTAATATCTAAAATGTGACCTTTCTAAAAAGGTCATCTAAAGCTTAAGGCGCCTGAGACTGAATACCACTAGAACATGAGGGCAAAGATTTCTGCATGGTTTGCTCACTGTTGTATTTCCATACCCAGAACGATGCATGACACACTGTACTCAATAAATGTTTATTGAATGGATTCTTTATTTCTTTCCCTAATATCCCCGTTCATCTACCAACTTGCTTGCGCTATGGACCAGTGAAGTATTACTGACACTCCCCAATCACTCAGTCCTCACGATGCTCCAAAGATGTCTTAAATTTGTATCCTTCTCTCTGGATCCGCTGTCTAACTCTGATTCAAACTTCCACAACTTCTTGCCCGGAGTTCTGTGTGAACCTTCTACATTACTGCAATTTCTTCTACATAGACTTCCTACTTTCCCTCACTTTCCTAAAGTTTGTTCATCTTGCAGCGTTCAGGGTGATCTTTAAAAACATAAATTCATTCATATAACTATTTTGAATAAAACTCAAGGTTTTTAAAACAGGCCAACAAAATCCTGCATTATTTTGCCCAGTCACACCGTGCCTTCTTATTCATGACATCTGATTTCCATTTATTTTCTAGAACACATCAGGCTGTCTCTTTCGCCACTGGCCAGTTCTTGTCCATTTAGAGCTTAACTCATTCTCCCCAGTGTGCAGTAAATACATTTTTTCCCTAAAGATTCTCTCCCCTCAGTGTGATATGTGTACTATGGGCTTAAAACAGTTTCACAACAGTATGATTCCTTAGTTATCATCCCAAATATTCCTTTGGTAGTTTCCAAATCTAAGTCCTTCAGTGAGACCCTTTCTGGCTTGATCTTGCTCACCTCTTCAGGGGAGAGGGGCTCTCATTAGGTCCCCACACTTTCTGTACACCTGTACTCCAGCCATGCCACATACGTAGCAGTTCTTTGAGTGTCCCATACCATTGTATACGTCATTGCCTTTGCCCAGAATGCTCTGCCCATTTCGTATTGGGCCCACTTTGGCTTATCCTTCAAGACTCCGCTCAGTTTCACCTCTTCTGTGAAGCATTCCTGGAAACAACCACTTCCTTGGTGTGAGTGAGTTACTTCATGTCTGTGTACCCAGAGATTCTGGATGTTCCTCTGTCTTGACTCTTAGCATGATGCATTTCTGATTTTTGTCTATGTGGTTCTTATCCTGATGATGCACCTTGGAGGAAAGGGACTCTGTTCTTTTTATGTTTGTCTTCCTAGTGCTTGACAAATGTTCATCTACACATAGATGGCACTCACTGTTTTGCTGTGGATAATGGTCAAGCTGTATCTAGATTAAGGTGGAAATAATTTGTGTATATTTGAGGATGATATTTCTAGTTCTTTGGTGAGTCCCTTTGTACTTATATTCAGATATGAACATTATTTTAATAAAATAATTCTTTCTTTCTCTTTCTTCTTTCTCTCTCTCATTCTCTCCCCCTGCCTGCTGCCTTCTAAATGATTTGGAAAGGTCTCAGTAGTTATTCACTTGGAATAAAGATTTAAGTCCTACAAAATAAGCAAACAGAGGACGATTAGTGATTTTAAAGTGTGTTAACCCACAAAAATTATTTTCTTTCTCTCCGTGCCCATTTGGTAAGAATTGTTTCTGGGACTGTATAATTATGGATGAATGACATTGAAATGCTTGAACAATAATTTGTAGGAAATACAATTATGAGTAGAAGTCATTAGTGGGAGTAAATGAATAGTTGGTTGGTTAACAGGTCAATGTTGAAAGCCCAAAGTGGTTAAACATTGTATTAAATTACAAGTTAAAAGCACAGTCCTTTTTCATTTAAGGATATTCATAAATTATTGAGCTTTTTAAACTGTATTTTTGTAATGTTTTTTGATTTGTGGTACAGAAAGGAAGAGAGCTGCGCAACCTGGGTTTTAAGAGTTCTATGAATAGAAATGACTCACATTTGAAATGTGCATAATACTTTCTTCATCAGAGAAATCAGTCACTCCACCTTCTGTGACATTTAAATAACATTTGTGAAGTAATGAATATGATTTTTTGAGTATCAAAGCTAATTGGGTACAGTTAATTTATAGTTATTTCCAGAGGCTAGGAATTTCATTCCATTACTCATCTAATTCTCTGGTCCTGGATTCAGAAGACCCAATTTCAGAACTTGGTGCTAGTATTTATTACTATGTAATTTTGTTTTTGAAAAATCTTAGTTTCCTATCTGAATAATCCGTAAAAATAAATAACAAAACCCCCAAACCAAACAGTTCTTGTTTCAGAATAGAACTACTTAGGATAGGTTGGGTTTATTCTAAGTTCTCAACAAATGTTTGTATTGTTTTTTCCTGTCTTTTACATATTGAATATTATATACTCACTTGGGTGTGTATCTGATGGGGGTTTACAAGTGATCATCCAGAAGAAAACAGTTAAAATAATTACTTTAAACCACTATGAGTTGACTGCTAATCATGAGTCCAGGACTATGTTAGGAATTGTGACATATACAAAGGAAACAGAAGGCAGTGCCCTGCATTCATGGTGCTGTTCATATGGGGAGATGAGACACGCACTGTAATAACTGCAGAACAACTTAGCACCAAAATAGACGGTCATAGAACTGAGGTCTACCCAGGCCTTCCTGTACCTGCTCAGCCTGTGGCTATTTCAATAGTGATAAAAATTTTTACCACCTCTCCCAGAACTTCCATTCCTTTTCGACATTCCTTTCTGCTTGTTATAGGTTTTCTCACAATGTATTTCATGCAAGTTCATCAACCAGTCTGTCTGCCATGATCACCACAAGGTATCTTTCATGCTTTTTCCCTCCTACTTTGGCTTCCTTGGTCACTGTTATCTATTCAGGAAGGTGGTGGGGGCCGCCTCATCCCTATCTCCACTGCTGGAACTGCCATGGGGATAGTGAACACATGAGTCCAAGGGTGCAGGCCTACATTGTCCCCAGGTGATGGAACCCCAAAGTGTGGGAGTGCGCTATGTCCCATAATGAAATATGGTGACTGCCTCTCTGTGCCACTCAAGGTCCCACCTGATCACTTAGATACCAAAACTTTGGGGTGCTTGCTTCTCCATGTCTCGCTCATGATTTTCCTCATTCGGGGCATATTTATGGAGCACCTGTCACAGTCTAGACACTGTGAAAGGCATTGGTGCTACGATGGTGAGCGAACATGGCTTTGGTTTTTGCTGTTGTATTTAGAGGGGGAGACAAACAGATAATTACTGTCATAGAGGTCAAATTGCAGTTGTGTTAAGTGCTAGAAAGGAGAGAGATATGGTGATATGACAAATTACAACACAGGATTTGACTAGTCAGGAAGTGTTGGAGGCTTTTCTCAGAACTATGTTCTGATGATGCAGCAGAATGAGTTGGCAAAAGAATCCCAGGCAGGGGAGCATCAGGTGCAAAAGCCTTCTGGAAGGTTCTTTCAGGTTCTTCCCTCAGGTTCAGTCATGGGGCCATGTGGTCAAGAGAGAGAGCTTCTATCTGAGGCAGATTCCATGTCTCCCTGTCACCCTGTCTTCCTTCGTCTGCTTCTTTGCTCATGCTGCTTCCCTCATGCAAAGCAACACAAATAAATAGCCCACAGACCACCCAGACATGCTTGGGTATGCCCGAATACCAGATGTAGGTGCAGATTTTGCTCAGGTAAGGATCTCACATCACTGTAAGGTCTGTAGGAGGCAGTGAAGATCAGCGCCTTCAGGAGGAGGCTGAAATGGTCCCTGAAATTCAGTGGAAGAAGTGGGGCTTGAGCTGTGCTTTGGAAGGGTAGGAGAGAGGAAGCAGACAGGGCACAAAGGTGGGAGAAACAAAATTGGCAAAGGAGTAGAGGTAGGAATGATCCTGTTAAATGAGAACAGGTGTAAAGAGACTGGGCTTCCTGGAACAGAGTTTATTAAGAAATCAGAGACCATAAATTAGGATCACATTACAGAGTCTGGAAGGGAATTCGGGGCTTTGTTCCTGAGTACTGTAGGGAAATACTGCAGGTTAGTGGACAAAGAAGGGATGTAATGAAAGTAACTGAGCAGATTTTTTTTTTTTTTTTTTAAAGAACATAATGAGGAATGGTTAAAAGAACAAAGGCTATTTGTAAAAGGTCTAGCTCAGGTTATTATTACAATAGTTATGACACCCTGAGTTTGAGATGATGTTAGGTCATCCAAATGTTGATGTCTTCCATGTAGCTAGAAATATGAGGACAGTACTCGTGAAACACCCGGGCTTGATGTTTTAGTGAGACAGATAGAGATGTTATTTTTGTAATGAGAGTGGATAAGTTATGAAATAATTTTACTGCTTTCTAAAGGCTCTGTACACTTCAAAGGATGTAAGTTTATTTTAATAGTTAAAAATGCACTTCAAAGATTGTGATTTTTTTCATTCTTTTGGACTTTACCATTATTTATAGTAATAATTAGTTGAGAAATATTTTTGTTATCTCTACTCTTGGTTCTGCCCCGTGTAGCTTGCATATTGGCAGGTATGTAGCAGGTGTTTGTTGCACACTGACTGGAGTATTATAAACAATTAATCACAAAGGTTGATAGCATTTTGTCTTTGATAAACATTTTTCTATGCTTGGTAGAGATTTTTCTATGTAGACATTCAAGGATGGGTCATAAAAATTCACATATATATGCATATACATTTAAATAAACTTTATTTCATTTTATTGTTCCCAAAGGTTAAGATATACAAACAAGGAATAAAATTAAAATTATTTTCTGTTGGGATGATTTATGTCTTAATTTTCACCTGCCCCATAATTAGAAATTTTGAACTCTGTAAATTTTTTTTAAGATAAAATTATTGCCCAAGTAAACTTCAGAAATTACATCATTAACCCGGAGACCTTTCTAAGCCTAAAACAACATTATTGGTACAAGTGCCTCCACACACAGAGACAAATAAGTAAAGAGGAAAGTTTAAAATAATTTGAAAATGATTTATTGTCGGCCACCTCTGTAGCTAGAGATTCAAGTATTATTACTTTACTTCAGTGCAACAAGGGAGGACAGTAACTTGCTGTGGGCTAAAGGTAAATTATGATCTATTGCAAAGGAGGAAGGAAATATACTAAGGAAAGAGGAAGGAGTTGGGCATAAGCCATTTTTTTCTGAAGTATTGTTTAATGCCTTGAAAAAAATCTTTGCTTTGGCAATTGCTGAAAAAGGCCAGAGTAAACTGTGGGACAGATGACATTCTTGAATCTTTGATAATGAAGGACTAGTGTCTGGTGTGGGGATGGCCACATGGATACACCAAAGTGTAATACAAACTAAGATATCTAGAGTCATAAGTTCCTCCTTTTTCAACTTTGCTTAGCCGTCCTACCCTAGACAGACCTAGGTTTAGAGTTTGAAGGGATCAATTAATATACAAAGACTTAGTACAACCCATCATAAGGTAATTTCGATTTTCCACTCTACTTACATTATTTGTGGAGTGAGTCAAAGTCTTCGTACTGGAAATTAGTTACGGAACCTCTACCTTACAGAGTCTAAAAACCATTTGTTTTTATTTGGAATAAAAAAGAGGTGGTAAAATTTAATCCTCAAAACACAGTGTGATGCAGAGAAGGAAGAGAAAAGACTAACTTACATTGAAGGCCTATTATGTGGCAATATCCAAACTAGATGTTTCATAGATATTATCTCATTTAATCCTCCTAAAATCCTATGATGGACGACCTTGCTACTTCTGTTTCTAACTGAGGAAACTGAAGCCCACCGGTGAGTGTATTACTCCCAGGAACATGATTAGAATGCGGCAAGGCTGTGATTCAAATATAAGTTGAATCTGACTACAAGTTCCGTGCTTTTCACACCTCAATACTCCCTGGATTACTTTTTATTGACATTTGTTATAGATGAGAAAACTAATATCAAACAAAACAAAATGAATATCCGAAATTTGGTGCTTATCTATGCTGAAGCTTGCTTTCCCAGGTTCTTCTTGCACAGAATTCTTTGACTGAATAACATCACATTCTTATTAACTATTAAAATATCTAAACACGTTTTCCTTGGGCTGCTTTAGGTTCACTACCAGAAGTAATTGTCACCCATCTTCGAACAGCTGCCCATGCCCGAGACACAGTGTTGGCTCTGGAAGACGCTGTGGACTGGCAGCCTGGGGATGAAGTTGTCATCATCAGTGGAAAGGATGTCGAAGGTGCCAAACCGATGGAAGAGATTGTCACTGTGGAAACTGTGCACAAGGCAGACCTCTATCTTAGGTCACCCTTGAGGTACTGAGTGTGAGCTTGGCTAACGGTACATGAAAGAAGATGAGGTCTTGATTGTGTTGGGGTCTGGACATTCGTTTGTCTTTCAGTGATGCATTTTTACATTAAATGATGCTAACATTTTGACAAGAAAATTATAAAGCATGAAATGTTTTGACGATTTAGACTTAAATAACTTTCTCTTGTAAGACTCTAGAACTTCTGCCTTCTAGCAAGTGGTCAGTGTAATAATCAGCACAGTTCCTAATTTTCACATGCTTGTGCCTGCAGGTTACTATTCTGTATTTGAGTTGCTAAAGAAACAGACCCCAAAAAAGAATTAAGCTTACCTAGTGGCTTACTATTCCTAATAAGATTTGGAGTGATGTTTTCAGATGCAGCTTCCTCTTTTTTTCAGATATTCTCACAACTTTACGGAGAGTTCGGTGGCTGGAGAGCACCATATTTTAAAAGTCACAGTGGCTCTTCTGACCAGGAGTATTACCATACAAGGAAATCTCACCAGTGAGAGGATGGAGCTCCTTGCTTCATGCCAGGAAGCCGATGCTTCGCAAGGTAGAAAAGCATTTTGTTGGAAAGTCCAATGAGTGAAAAAGAATGTTCTCACTGTCAAATGCTGTGTGGCACGGCTATGGTTGGCCTCTTTCAAAATAGAATAAGCCCTTAATCTTTGAAAGTCCACAATATTCTGTAATTTTCAGAATGTTCTTGGTGAATTGTCATGTCATCCTCCCACTCCTGCCCCCACTGCTGCCCAACAACCTTGTGGAAAAGACAGACAAAAGACAAAAGACATGATAAATTAATTATTTCTCTGGGGAACGTATTTCTGTTAAAGAATTAAATCTGGAGAGTGGAATTACATTTCTGAGTTTGGTGTTGTAATGAGGTCTTAACCTGATTCTAGGCCCCTTCTAAGATTCTTAGGAAAACTGTAATGCCAGAGTTGCAGGCAGCACGTTCTCATTGATTAGATTTGTAGGGCTCCCCCGCCACCCTCCCCTTTTGGGGTTTGTTTTCTGAGCGAACTACCACATATTCAGGTAAGTGGTGGAAAAGTCAATTTATCTTCTAGTAGAATAGCAGGCACTGAATCACACTGATGTACCTATTAAACATCTATTTCAGGGATGGTTAGTTTAGTAGGTTATGTTTTGGTTTCCCAGGCTGTAGATTATGAGGCTTTCATATGTTGTGAAGACATCATTTGTCAACTTTGGTCCAGGATGGTGTAGGTGTCGAGGATGACTTCCAGGCATGAGCTCTGGATGGATGATGAGGCTATTTGCTGGGATGGGAAGAGGAGCAGGTTTTGGGGTGGGAGGGTGGTGATCATGAGTTTAAATTTGTACCTGTCGAGACTGAGATGCTAGGACAGCAGCTGAGTAGAGATGTCTGGTGATGTGTGGAGCGTGGAAGAAATGTCAGGGTGGAAGTTGAGTATTTATGTCATGTCTACCTATTGGTGCATGTGGGTATAATGCTGCCATGTGGTTGGGTGTGGGGAGGTGTTACTAGTGGAGAGGGATCTTGACCTCACCCCCTCACCTAAGTCACCTACTCACAAATGTGTCATTCTGAAAATAAGTTTGGATAACAATGGATTAGAATCCAATGACTGCCAACTTTAACAGTTCTGTGAATTGAGACCTGCATTCTATTCAGATTCTCTTGGCAATTCTCATACAGGTAATCTGAGATCATACTTTGAAAAACATTGCTTTCGTCCATGCTGCCAGTGAGACCATGCTTCTAGGTTTAGGCCTTGTGAATCTGTAAGCTCCTAATAGAAAACATCCTCAAAATAAGTCACTTACCCCTTCTTTATATGGGGCTGAAGTGTGGGAATAAGGTCGCTAAATCCAATAACAAAAGGCCTGGCCATTTAAAAATGTTATGGATCATTGGCACAGATAATCAAAATTGTGATAAAGCATACAAATATAAAATATCTCTTCATTCACTTCTTATGCATTCATTCTCTGGGTGTTAGCAGATGACTGGACTCAAATTTACTGTGGAATGATACAGTGTTTTTTTTTTTTTTTTTACCACTGATGTTTGTTTGGTTCATTAACATGAATAACAAAAAATCGATTCAGGAGACGATTTCTTTTCCATTCTGAGATTAGTCAGATTTGGCATTCTGACCAAATGCCATGTGTTAACAGAAAATGTCCCGGATCCTGAGGTTGCAACGTTTGGTAGCAATAGTAGTTATGTGTGTGTGTGTTAGGTTCAGGGAGTTTGCTGTCCTCACTAGCAACTCAGCTGGGGAAGGAGGTGTTGGTGCAGGGGCTGCTCAGTTACTTCTCTGGAGCCCTTTGCCATTTCAATAGTGGCATTATTGCTAAGTCCCCAAACTATAAAATAGCACAGTAAAGGGGAAACCCCATTGGACAGCTCGCTTAATACTAAAATGTGCTGTGATTATATTCAGGGCTCACGTCTCTTCCCTACAATTATCAACCACAAGAAGGTCATTTTATTGCATATTCCCTCCAGGGGATCTTTTGGATTGAAATAAGCATCTATTTAGGTTGGGTTTGTGGGTTATAGTCTGCCTCTTTGTGACAGTAATTAAGGTGATTGATTTGGGAGTTTCTGGAAATAATAGAGTGAAGGCAACATCATGGTCCTAGTTATCAGATCTTTTAATTAATAATCTACAGAGGAGAATCAAAGAAAAAAGGAAGTAAGATTATTAAACAGAATGAACAGTAATGGCTTGTCCTTTGTGCTGACGGTGCCTTTCAAACTGGGAGATTTGCGTAGAAGCATGTGCTACATGCTTTGGGTCCTCTGGACTTTATTTCGTGTTTCAGGTAATCTGCAGCACTGTTTGTACTCCACGAGCGAGAAGATCCTGGGATCTAGGGATCTGGGGGCCAGAGTCATCATTCAGTCCTTCCCAGAGGAGCCCAGCCAGGTCCAGTTGGAGGGAGTGCAGTTCCGAGACTTGGGACAAGCCTTCCACAAGCATCTGAGCTCACTCACTCTGGTGGGAGCTATGAGAGGTAAGGGGGTCCAGACCTACGACCTTCTCATTTTTCTGTATTCTCCTGTGTGTAAGATACTACATGCAGAGGATCATGATAAGTGGTATGTGGGATCTGAGGGATTCAGAGATGGATATTTGTTTATATTCTAAATCAGTGGTTCTCAAACGTTAGTATGCCTAAAAAAATTGATAGTAGAGCTTATTAAAATTCAGAATTATAGACCTTATCTCAACAAATTCTGGTCTAAGGTGGGCCTAGGGATCTTAACTTTAAATGTGCAAATCTTATGATTCTAGAACAAGTCGTCCAAGGAGCATAGTTTGAGAAATATCACTAAAAGTAAAGCACATGGGCATGAACCACACAATCTCTAGTTTTAAATTCTGCCTCCACCATTTACTAGCTTTGTAACTCTAGGAAAACTGACATTGAATGATGTAAATCATCAGCGCTATGGGAGTCCAGGCACAGCAGAAAGGACTTCTTGTGACGTTGTCCTAACTCAAGGAATTTTCTGCCTGGGAAAATGGGGGAGAATGGGCTGGGACCTGGGTGCTTTTCCTGGGAACAAGGAACAGGCAGATGTGCAGATCTTGGCCAGCGCTGAAGATACAGGAAGGGGGCAAGGAAACATCAAATCCAGGTGAGAAAAACTGGGTGAAAAACAAGATCGGAATCAGGAAAAAAGAATATGACCAGATGTACGGACAAAGGTTCTGAAACTGAAGTTGGTTATAGGAAAAATCCAATGCCAAAGGCTGGTATGTAGAGCCACAGAATCGGGGTGCAGATGCCAGGTAATAAGGACAGCAGCTTTGTTCCTGAGTGAAATGAAATCCCCATCCCTCAGCATGTCCAGCACCCACACGTTCGAGCTTTGCCTTAGTTTAAAGGGGTGGTGCTCTGGGGGTTTCAGAGGTAGATGTCTGACAAAGGACATTAGGGCATACTGTGTGGTGCAAGTGGGCCCTGAGAGATGCTAGGATTGCAACAGGTAACGACAGGTTGTTGTGTCATGGAAGGCAGGATCCTGGCTAGCCAACTACAACGTTATTCCTCATTTCGGATTATCTGCATGCCAAGGATGTGTATTTATCCTAATTTTCCAGATTTCTCTCTTTCTTTCTTTCTTTCTTTCTTTCTTTCTTTCTTTCTTTCTTTCTTTCTTTCTTTCTTTCTTTCTTTCTTTCTTTCTCTGTCTCTCTCTCTTTCTTTCTTTCATCATTTAGGGGGATGGTTCCTAACATGGGCCCTTCCCTAGCACATTGGGCCAGTTTGTATCTTTGTGCCTTTCTCGCAGGTTCTTTGGTCTCCTGTTGCTTATAATGCTGCAGAATATTTAATGTGGGGCCAGTCCAGTAAAACAGAGGGTGGCAGTCACATATGAGTTATCAATTGAACATAATCAAAACCTTCCTTTGCTCCAATTTTACCTATCTCCCCTACCATTGTTTCAATCAGAGTAGCTGCACTTTTATCTATTTTTATATATTGGGCTTTATTTGAAAAACCGTTCAGTGCTTAAAAACATTTGAAAACCACTGCATTAACATATTATCCCCTGTAAATCCCTGTTAAAATACAAATATGTTTCCTGGGATGGGGTAACACGTTAATCCAAAGGTTAGACTTCTGGATGGCATGCTTGCCAAAAGATCTTTTATTGTTTCAGGCCCTGAAGGTCCTCATGGCCTGCGTGGCCAATTGCCCCAGCCACTAGAGCTAGAAGGCGCTGGAATCTTTGCACAGTACATTGTAAAGCTTTACCAATCCCTGAACTCTGTCTGCACAAGCTACGTAAACACATTAGTACTTGTTGGATGTTCAGATGGGCAGGGATGTTCTGGCTGGGTGATATCATGGTGGAGAATCTGTCCACCACAGGCAGTGTTTACTACAGAAGTAGATACGGATGGGTCAGTTTGTTGGGGTGAATCCTTGATGAGTGATGTGAGGGCACCTGGACTAGGGGAGCTGAGATTGACGGGAATGTGGAGATCCAGGATCTACGGTGACATTATAGTTGCGAATTTTCAGGATAGCCCATTTTTAAAAGTAAAATTATTCCATAAACCAAAGCAATTCTTCCAATATCCCAAACATTTGGCATTCATAAATATCTTTCTCACTACCACGTAATAATACAAATCTCTTTTCTCAAGATTTACAGTTTAATCATTCAAATAATATATTTTTATTTTAATGTCAGTTTCCACCATCAGACTGAAGATGCACAGAGTTTACTTAGTTTTGTTCATCTTTATTATCTCCAGCATGATAGAGTATATAATTCCTAAAACATAGAGTTGATACTCAATAAATATTTATTCATTGACTGATTCAGGCCACATAACAGGATTTGGGGGTCATAGAAGATGCCAGTGGGGCCATTGTAATGATTTCCTAAATGTCAATTTCTTTTAGCATATGATACGAGATTCTTCCCCTTCAGTTTTATAAACCTATTACATTCAAATGATCCTCAGGTCAATCTTTGATTGGAATAAGGATCTCTGGCTGTTTTGGGCCAAGAATATTATTGCCTGGCAATTTATAAAGATTAATTTATAGCTTAAGAAACCATGACTATGTTTCCTCATGCAAAATGCAGTTTTCAAAGATCAGGGTTGGTTCATAAGCAGAACCTTCACGTTGCCCTAAACTTCTCACCTGCTATATTGTGATGAGAGTTGATACCAAAGATGATGGCCAGCTGGAAATCTTGATGGCCTTGTGTTCTCTTGTGGTTTGGACATACTTCTGTCTCAGATTGTTTTCTTTTTTAACACTTGATGCTTGGATTTCACCCTGTTGATCTTTGAGGCCCATTAGCTTGAGCTGACCATTTTCTTGACTTGATTGCTACTTTCAACTTCTTATCTCCTGAGTTTCATTATTACGTGGGAGAATGTTTTTAGCTATAGCCCAGCTTGCTTTGAATGTGGTCAACAGAATCTGAAGCACCTTTGAGGTCCATTTCTAATTTTTACCTTACTCTTTCCTGTTGAGATTCCTATGTGCAGGGCTGCACAGTGTGGAACTCCTTCAGTAGAGGCCTCAGCATTTGCAGGACCGTGGGCGTGAAGGTGGACAGTAATGTTTTCTACAATATTTTAGGCCATGCCCTGCTGGTGGGTAAGTACAATGAGCTTGTTTAATTTCTGTATTTTTAAGTAGGACTCATAGTTTTTCACAAGGATTCTCCCCAAATTTTGAATTTCCAATTTATAAAAATGTTGGCCTTCTGATCATTAGAAATAGGCCATAGATAAAAATTCTGAATTTAAATTTAGCTATCACTGATGGGCTTATTAAACTTTACCAATAGGAAACTGATCTTTTAAAGGTTCAGTTCAGGCCAATAAGTATATAATGAGAGTTTTAAAATTTACTGGCAGTAATTTTCATAATAATTCTAACTCACATAAATATGTTTTTGTACAATCTCAAAGATTCTCAAACTTAGATGGCCAAGGACTTAAAAATCTTGAATTCTGTTCTGAACTGCTCCTGTGGCTTGCTAAAGAAGTCTGCATTTCAGAATCTTCTAACTGATCACCTGTATCCACTTTAGTTTCCTAAAATTCATTCCCCTTGCAAAACCCAGAATTATCCTTCAAAATTTCACATTGCATCATATCACTTCTCTAATTTAATACTTTATCAGTTTCTTATTGCTCTTAGAATATAACCCAAAACTTTTAACCAGGCTTAATAAGACCTTTTCAGTGATTTTGTCTCTGTTAGCCTCTATAAACTTGTCTTACTCTTTTTCTCTTCCTCTGTACTCTAGTGATACTGACTTACTTTATTTTAAATTTTCAAAATTAAAGGACCACATTTTCTCTTGCCTCAGGGCCTTTGCACAAGCTCTTTCGCATTTGTTCATGCCACTCATTCTCCACCTGCAAGATCCTCTCCCCTAGTTTCCTAAGTCACGTACTTACTTATGTTTAAACTCTTTAAGCACTTATCAGCACTTCTTGATTTAAAATTATGTGCCATATTTTTGATCATCTGATTAATGTCTTTTTACCAGATTTCATGAGGACATTGTCTCCTCACTTAGCATATTAATGAGTGCATTTTAGGCCTGTTTGTTGAAAGAAATGAATTCATGAACAAAGGATCTGTGGTTACCTTGGATAAAAAAGCAAATCAGAGGCTTTCATGGAAAGTAGGAATATAACTGTATTTGTTAAATAGTGCTTTATATTTAAATTAATTCTGTGATATCATCAGTGGGAAAATGTATGTTTCATTTAAGAACAATCTGTTGGGATGAAAGCTACAAAGATTGTAATCCTGAGAGGGAAATATGAATTATATAAACTTGTTTTAAAACACACTCCAGCTCTAAAAGGCAAAGAACTGAGAACAATTGAGGTGGTCAGGTGCAGAAAAATCTTTTGATTAGAAAAGGACAGCCACAGGGAAGTCCAACTAACAGATGTAGGACTGACTTTGTTTATTCCTACTTTTGTGTGTGCCAGGGAAAAAGTGAAACCTTGAGTGGAAATTCGGGAAGATATCCTAACAGTATTGTTTTAGCAGAAAACAATTACAGTTGACCCTTGAACAACACAGTTTTATACTGTGTGGGTCCACTTACATGTGGATTTTTAAAAAATAAATACAGTTGGTTCTCTGTAGCCATGGGTTCCACATCTGCAACCAAACTCAGATTGAAAATACAGTATTCTCGGGATGTGGAACCTGTGGATGCCAGAGGGTTGACTTTTCCTATCTGGGGGTTCGGAAGGGCCCACTGCAGGACTTGAGTAAGCCAGGATTTTGGTATCCATGGGGTCCTGGAAGCAATTTCCGGTGTATACTGAGGGACAACTATATGTGGAATAGACATTGACTAGACAAGGAAGAAAGCCTGTAGAAGGAATTTAGCCTTTAGTGCTGGGATACTGTGAATTATTAATATATAGGCTCTTCGCATCTATTGTATGACAAGTTAAGGGAATTAATATATTCGTTTATTAATGCAATCTCACACATAACAAGTTTGCAAATCCAGACACATGAAATGACACAGGAAGCCGAGATCCCTAAAGATCTAGTAATGAGGGGGCCGTGGGGCTGTTCCCTATTGATATCACTTAGGTAACTGATCTCTTTACGTAGCATGGCCCATGCTTGCTCTTCTGTTCTCTTCTACTCCAACCTTAGTGGTTTGGATGTGAGGGTCAGGTACTGCCCAGCCTGTTCCTCCAGGACATTTCTGATCTTTGAGGGGAAGAGAGGGACATGCAGAGAGCTCGTGGCCAATTTGAATAGTTAGGAATGAGGCTGGAGCTGACATAGGATGTGCTGCATCGGACTATGGAGACAGGTATTTGGACTCCTCCTAAGAAGTAAAACAGAGGATCTATTTCTCTGTTCTTTTTATGTAAAATGAACTTCTGATCAATGATACTCTAGATCTAAAAAGTCCTTACAATCTGTATCTTTTTGTTGGTTCATAGATAAAAATCAAAACAACCTAAATCCAAAGAGGAAACACTGTTGCACTGTCCCTTGTTTTCCCGGGTGGCATAAAATATGCTGAAGTAACATGGTCTT
This sequence comes from Propithecus coquereli, assembly GCF_000956105.1. NCBI lineage: Eukaryota > Metazoa > Chordata > Mammalia > Primates > Indriidae > Propithecus > Propithecus coquereli. The sequence goes on from NW_012148507.1 coordinate 2,570,629, forward strand.
TTGTTCTCAGGGACATACGTGGAGATAAGACATATCTCTTGGGAGGCTATTCCTGGAAGAAAAAATGGTAAATATGTAAACTGATTTTAAATCTATTACAATTTATTTAAAATTGTCATATATTTTATACATAGGCCTGATGGCAAAATGTGAGGTGTTTTCAATTTATTGAGCACACTAAGTATTTTGTAAATGTGGGTGTGTGTATAATCTATCTATCTATCTATATATATGTATTAAATGCATTATGTGAACTCTAATGTGTATTAGTAGAATCAAGTTTATTGAGTTATATGAATTTTAATTATGTTTGTTAATTCCATGGGTTGATTTATCTTTTTGTAAATTAGACTGGTCAGAACAGGGAAATATAATAAGAAACAATGTGATCATTGGTGTTTCTGGTGCTGAGGGACTCTCCAATCCTGAAATGTTGACACCATCTGGAATCTATATCCGCAATCCCACCAATATCATAGAGGTAAGATCTTCAGCTCCACCAGGAAGATCAGAGCCAATAGGGCATGAAGTTCACTCCAAAAGTTTGTTGGAGTGCAGCATCAGTGGTATGGCATGAAATATTTACTTGGTGCATGTTAGTATCAAGAAAGTAATTTATGATTTTGTACTAAACAAGTGCTTTTAGGAAAATGTAATCATTTCTTTCAGGATTCCTGAAAAAACTGTTTTGAAGCAATAGCTAATGGAGCAAAATAAAGTAGATATTAATCATTTTCTGGTCATTTAGATTAATGCAAACTAAAATATCTTCCTGAACTATCCACAGTGGGTGCCGATTTTTGTTTATCTGGATTCTAATACCAATTACTTATGCAACTCTCACTATCTTACAGTGTTAATGTGGCCATATTGTTGCCCACTAAGAGTGTTCCAAACTGAAGCATGAGGTGTATGAGATCACATTAGGTTCCAGAAGGATGAAGTACACTTTGATGACCATGATTTTTTTTATTCCATTATTTAGTATAACTTAATATTATTTTCTCCTGGTAAATTTCTGTCTAAACATTTAAGAACTTAATTTTTCTGGGTACAGTTTAACCATAGATCTGTCGGTAAGGACTTGCATCAGAGTAGTGGAAAGCCATTTCGTTTCCCCTTTTCCATTTATTTTATCCCGTGGGTCATCTATGAAGGGATTAAGGGCCTCACTCTTCCAGGACGCACCTCTGGGCATCTACTGTGCCATGACAATTACGCCAAGTTTCTGAGGAACCTAAAGGATGAACTTCTTTCTCACCAATCATCTGTTTTTAATTCCCTTCAGCGGAATAACCCCTAATGAAAGTCCTGGTTATCTCTTCAACCCTCCTTAGACTCTTAATTATGTTTATTCCAAGCACAGCACTTACACACCATTTTAGATGCCTAATGAGGATGGCTAATATGCCAGTGAGGAAAAGAGGCAGAACTGCTTGGATCGGAGGAAGCCAGACTTCAGATCTGGGGCAGCTGGAGCTGCCTTTAACTCACTGGCCACTAAAGGGCCTTTGCACAGCTATGTCAGCAAACTTTAGGGCCTAAGGAACCATGTTTTTGTGTACTTTCTGGGGTAGCATAATCTTGACTACTCCAAATGCCTAGAGGAAAGTAAACTTTCAGCGTTGCTCATCTTGCAGTGTGAGGCGGGAATGTCTTTGTGTCACTGAGTGGTATGTGGTCTCCTGGACAGGTGTGTTGGCCACTGGACAACAGGAAGAAGGGTTGAGCTGGCTGTAGGTGCAGAGAACCAGAGGGCCATCTGAAAAGGTGCTGGGTTGCTTGAGCCTTTGCAGACTGACTGGCAGAACAATACCCAGTCAGCAATAGAAAAATTGAGTGCTTTTTCCCCCTTTCATTGACTTTCTTCGTCTTATGTCCACTTTACAAAATTGGAAAAAGAATACAATGCATGTGTTATGAGAATGAAGTTTTAGGTTAAACTGGTAATTCAGAGTTATTAGGTATATCCCTGGCATATTCATCTTTGATATCTTAAAATTCTGTAGTTCTCTTTTTGTTAGTTTTCAGTTTTTAGACCCTAGCATAGTGTCTAAAACATAGTAGTTGCTCAATAAAAAATTTATTGACTGTAATGAATGAATACATAATACGGATTTATACGTAAGCATAAATCCGTAACCAAAGAATGGGGAGAAGAAAGAGGAAAGTAAAGAATAAATTCCAAGGTTCTAAAATCATTTTGAGGGCTGACAAATAAGTTGTTCAGTGGTAGCATTGAGACCCTATTGGATGATGTCAGTGTTAAATCTTGCAAAGTCTAGTCCAGTTTTTCAGCTGTGCCACTGGCTTTCTTTTATGCTGTCTCTTTTGTATTCTATTGTCTGGACCGTTCCATTACTAAAGACATAGGTGATAACTGGGCATATGTGGAAAAGCCTAAAAGTTTTATATTATTGCCAGAGCTTAGGACCAAACTCTCAGCCACAGCATAAGGAATTCACAGAAGTTTCCAGTCAATCACCTTTACAGTTCACTTGACTTCAGCCCAGCATGGTACAAAGGGATTTCAAGTGCAATATTCCTCTTTAGTGTTTATAGCCACGAGTGGCCTGCTTGTCTCCCTGCCTAGGCTGCACCTGAACTAAGTCCAGGGCAGTTTCTCTGAGAAGAAAAACCTGAGCTTTGTGGTTTCTTGCCAGTGAGGACTCATGAGTGGTATCCTGTTCGATCTCTGGGGGCCTCGTGGAATTCCTTTGTATGCTCCTCAGATAGGCCTTTGCCATGCTTTCCAAAAACGGGTTGGTGGCGGTTCTTCCATGCATCACCTGGAGCTTCTTAGAGCACTTCATGCCCAGGCTGTCTTCCCTCAACAACTCCAGCATTGGAGTCTCTGACTCCTTTTACAGGGGCTCCTTGTTATCTGTCCAGAGGCTCCATCCTTCCAGAAGGCATAGCCTATGCGGACCTGTCCCTGTTCCCTCTGCTCTCCAACAGCAAGGGGCTGTTCACTTTCAAAGCTTCAGAGTAGCCTGTGTTTATGTAGGTGTGGGGAATTTCCTATGACCAGACTCCCGTTTAGGGTGGTCCGTGGAAAAACCCTGAAGAAGAGCCCTTTGGAGACATGCATTTAATTTGAGGGGAATTTGTTCTGGTTTGTGAATCAATTTTGTAAGGAATTCTGTGTTTAAAGGCCCCACCTCAGTTCTCAAGCTCTTCCCACTCAATAGGTAATGCATATTTAAGAGCTGCCTGAAGGGTTAACTCACTTTTTTTCTAGTGACTATAGATGTACACCTCAAGGAGCTGGCTTACTTGGGCAGTTAATTTCTCTCTGGAATTTCTCTTGCTTCAATGTCCATAATACATTGACTTCCGCAAAGAATTGATTTCCACACAAAATTCCCTGCTCGCCTTAAACCCTTCCCCGCAAGCTGCCAGCTGCCTGCATAAATATGTAGTTTTTCCCCGTGAATCATTTGTAGCATACCCAATTGGAATCGAGAAAAAAGGCTGGGAAGCAATGTGATCTGACTGTTAAGTGCTTCTTGCATAAAAAAAAAAAAGTGAGCCTTATCGGTTAACAGAGGACTGGAGTTGCACGTTCCTGCCCAACTATAAATGCATTAGGAAAGCGTTTGTGTGTGATCATCCGGATGATCCATAAATGCTAATGGCGGTAGGGCAGATGATTCAACAAACCCATTTATTCACTGAAAATACGTACTTTCTGATCACCTGTGCTGGCAAAGTTGATGAATAAGGATGTAGCCTCTGGAATGTATTTTGGAAATGTTGGAACCTTTTCCGTCCTTGTAAAGTCTTGGTAAGAAAATAGCATTGCATTGGTAACGAAATAGAGTTGTGTGTCCAAGGGAGATTATTATGTTTAGCCTCTAATCCCCATTTCTCTTTGTTTGTGTTTAAGAAGCCCCCTTCTCTGACCCTCGGTTCTTACATAACTGAGACCTTTTCCGTGGGTCATAGGTGCAGAGAGACACACCTGTGGAAAGTGGAGCTTTACATGTACTTCCCTGGGGAAGGTTTTGGTTGTGATGACCAAGAACAACAGCTATGATATTTCTCTGTGTATCTGTGAGGGCTGAAGAGGTATGTTGGGCACCTGTATTTGTCAACTCAGGGATAGTGATTCTTCCTGAAGCTGAGAATCATGAGTGCATGCCCTGTTTTCTAGCACAAGGGAAGAATTGAGATAACTGATTTAGTGCAAATAAGTGTTCTCTTGGGGAATGCTTGATGCCAGATCTGATTGTTTTAAAAGATGTAAATGTTCTGCTAATAAAGACTATTAAAGCATTCTTATTGTAATTAAACATGTTTTTATATTTAGGTTGGTCTTTTGTCAAAATTTAGAGATGGGATACTGAAAAAGGGGCATGGGTTATTTTGATGATACATGACTCCAGTGTAGACTGTAGACTAGGGTTTTTCAACCATAGAAGTATTGACATTTTGGGTCAGGTAATCCCTTGTGGGGAGCTATCCTCTGTATAGCAGCATCCCTGGTCTATCCTCTACCCTCTAAGTTGTGAAATTGCAAAAGTCTCCAGAGATTTCCACTTGTTTGCTGGGGAACAAAATTATTCCTGGCTGACAACTGCTGTTCTAGACTAGGCCACCCGAAGATTGTTGAAGTCTTAGAGATGACCCTGATTCTTTGGCATCTTGAATAGTAATTCAACTTAATATTCGATGATATCCAAAGATCACTTTTGCTGAGTATCATGTGGTAGGTGAGACATGTGATTAGAATTTTAAGTGGTCTTAGGAAATTGGAGAATTGCTTAGAATCCAAAGTAATGAAGTGCAGGAGGGAATGGATCAACTTGTCCACAAAGGAAGAAAACACTCTGTAACCTGAGTGAAAAATAAGGAATGGCTATCTATTCACAAATACCCAGGGTAAGAGAACCTTTAGGGCCCACGGTGAACACAAGCTAAAGCTAAAGCTGAGTAAACAGCACGGGGTGATTATGTCAGCATGTGCTGGCTTTCCTGACCTGGTCACGTTCCAGCCTCAGGGTGAACTGTAGCCCTGACTCACTTCTCCAAAGGCTGAGGCCTCCAGGACATGGGGCATTGCTTCTTCCTCTCACATGAAGCAGGGACTTGAGTATTATTGGTTTTAAAACAAGCTATTTCAATTTTTCTCATGTATTGATTTTGCTTGGCTGTGTGTGTATATGTGTGTGTGTTCCTTGTAGAACATGTGACACACCCAGGGAGGAATAGGGTCTTTAAGTTCCCCTTTTGTAGGGGGTTCTGCTATATTATGACTGTCAGTGGGTCACCCACAGCGAACCTGTATCAGAATACCTTGTGATGCTCAAGGGCACAGAATACTGTCCTTCATCCCTTCGTCATCTTCCCGACCACCTACTAAATCAGAATATGTAAAAATCTGTACCTTATATGCCCCCAGGCTAGGGTTGCCAGATAAAATACAGCATATCTGGTCAAATTTATATTTCAGATAATATTTAGGATATACTTGTACTAAAAAATAGTTTTTTATTTGAAATTTAAATTTCATTGGACATTCTGTGTTTTTATTTGCTAAATATGACAACTCTACCCTGGGTGCACACTAAAGTTTAAGAAACTGTTCTAGGAGGATGCTCACAGAATAGTCCCCACTGAGCCCTATATAGAAGCAACTATTGCACTGAAGCGTGTTTTGCAAAGAAAGGCATTTAATGCCTCGTTGGGTGCCCCATTGTCACAATCCTCCCTGCTCTCCAAATTCTTTTCTGTGGACCTGATGCCAGTGTTTGGGATGAGTTCCCCAAGCCCCATAAGGTGTGTTCCTGGGATTGAGCTACTTACAGGGAGGACACCCAGGCATTCTTTGCCTCACACCAGCCAGGCCATGTCAAACCCCCAGGTGATCAGGAATGAACCATGTGGAGCCTCTAAGACTCTCATTATCCGTGTAGCACAGGGGTTAGGCCCGAGACAGGCTGAGCAGCCTGTTTCTTAACTTCTATTCCCCAGGCAGACTTGGGCATCTTGGCCTTGGACCAGCCTCTCAGGCTGAGAGAGGACAGATGCACACAAATCCACAGGAGTAGTCCCACAGCTTGATCAACTGGCCCTTCATTCCTCGCACTAGTAATGCCAACCCCGGTGGAGCAGCCTGGTGGGACCCCCAGTTTTTATCAGAGTTCTTTCTCTCTGATAGCAGAGAAAGGAGAGAGGGCTTGGGCTCCTTAAGATGTGAGAGTGTGACACTGAGAGGACTCAGATCACAGTTCAGGGAAGGATAGAAGAAATTTCCATGAAACAGCCAACATGTTATTTACTCCACTGCCTGGAGCTGAGGTTGCAAATTCAGATGCCTATAGGGATTAGGCAGGTATCACAAACGAATGGAACAGGAAGGATGAGGACTATGGCAAAATAGTCCACAGTCCAAGAAGGCAGGACCTCTTATCTTCAGCTGATCCATGGCTACCCCATAGGAATCTGGGCTCAGAAAAGCTTGAAAGTCTGAATTTTATATTAATATTAAATGTCCCGATTTTAAAATGTTGGAAACAAAATTAAAATTTTTGTAAACATTAGGTAGGCCAAACAAAATACATGTGTATAGTATTAGACCCTTTAGGAAGTCAGTTTTCTACTCTTAGAGTATATTAATAATGACGAACATATTATAGGTATTTTATTGAATTTATAAGCTCATTGTGTTCAGTTTGATCAGAATTAGATCTCCAAATTCATATGGTTCAATGGAGAAGTTAGATTTTGTGTGAACATATAAAAGACATTAAGTTATTTAGATAGTAAGTCCTGTAAAGAAATCTTAAGGTGATTTAATAATCTAATCAGGATTAGAGCACAATGAGCAGATTTGAATTATATTTGAACTCAGCCATTGTGTCTCACAACTAAGCATAGCTAGGCCAATCATTTGCCTTCAGCCCACAGCCAAATCATTGATTTGTTCAAAGGATCAGAGAGGACACCCCTCGTGTAGGCTTGGCTTCAAGGTACGCCTTTCCCTGGGAAAGCCAGTATGTACACCAAAGAGGAGAGGCTTAGATTAGATGTCACAAATAAACTTCTCACTGTGGAAGCTTAAAAGGAGGTTTGAACATGAGATGCCAATTATTGAGATGGGCAAAGTCTAGTTGAGCTGCCTGGAGGAAGAGGAATGAGAGTGTTTTTGATCCTGAGGGGCAAAAAAAGAATGAATATTACTGCAAAAGTTTCAATGTACCTCTGCAGAAAGTGAATATAAAAGTGGATTGAGTACAAATAAGAGTTTGTCATCCTGGCAGCATAGCTCATGCCTGTAATCCCGGCACAAACAAGAGTCTTTCTTTACAGCAACTCTATCACACACGGAGTAACTATTTTTTAACTATCCTTAATTTCCCTAGGGGAACAGAGTGTGTGCTGCTGGTTATGGCTACTTTTTCCATCTTGTGACCAGCCAAACCTCACAAGCTCCTCTTCTCTCCTTCACTCAGAACATGGCACATTCCTGCACAAGGTAACTGGCGAAATTCACCTACGTTTTGGGTGTAAGGCTTATGATTTTGCATTTTCCTGTACAATACTCACAAGAAGGGCACTTTTGGCATTTGTTTGAGATGTGGCGATGCCCCTGTGTAAGTATTTTTTAAACCATTTTATTGATGTATAACTGACATACAATTTAATTGTATTAAAGTTTGGAGATAAATATACACCCATGAAACCATCACCATGATCTATGCCACAAACATATCTATCACCTCTAGAAGTTTTCCTCTAGCCCTCTTTATTTTATTTATTATTATTATTAGAAGAACATTTGACATAAGATCTAACTTCTTAGCAACTTTTTAAGTATGCAATACAGTATCATTAACTATAGGCACGGTGCTGTACAGTACGTCTCTGGGACTTATTCATCTTGCGTAACTGAAACTTTGTGCCCTTTGACTAATACCTCCTTGTTTTCCCCTTCCCCCACCCCCTAGCAACTACCGTCCTATTCTCTTCTTCTTTGAGTTTGAATATTTTGGATTTCTCATGGAAGTGGTATCATGTAGCATTTCTTCTTCTGTGCCTGGCTTACCTCACCCAGCACAGTGTCCTCCAGGTTCATCTACATTACCACAAATAGCAGGATTTCCTTCCTTTTAAAGGCTGAATAATATTATTACATTGTAAGTATCACACATTTGTCCCGTCCGTGGACACCCAGGCTGCCTCCATGTCTTGGCTATTGGTGAATACCTGTGTAAGCATTTTGGTTCACAAAAGTTTGGTAGTGAAGGGAAGAGAAAGGAGTTCACTTGAAAAAGAAGCAGGATAGAACATACCTTTTGCGGCCAGGGAGAATTCAATGAGAACGATTAATCTACCAAGACACTGAGAGCAGTGGGTAATGCAGAAGCCCTGGGAGGCTGGTGGGCTTGGGCTCAGGAGCGAAGAGGAGAGATGAGCCTTGGAGAAGATGCCCTGGGCCTGTGACTTGCTCACTGTAAGATAAGAAGAGACTTGTTCAAAATCTTTGACATGTAGAGGGTAAGGTCATCTGCTAAGAGCAAGAGGACATGGGGAGGCAAGGTGGTGTAGGGGATTTGAGAAGTATGGGGAGAATGCCGACTTCAGAGTCAGCCAGGCCTGATTCACACCCTGACTCTACTCCTAGTCAATTTTTTCTTTCTTTCCTTCATTCTTTCTTTCTTCCTCCTTTCCTCCTTTCCAAATTGAAAATTTGGTGGGAAAATTACAGATAATTTATATAATGCATCTAGGAGAGTACCTAGAATACAGTGAGAACTCAATAACTGATAACTATAGATAATGATGGTAACAGTGTTAGTAATACTGCCATGATGGAAAATGATAAGAAGAGTAGAATCAGGATATGAACAATTGCTATGCAATGTTAAAGTGCCAGCTGAGGCTGGGTTTAGTACATGTGTAATGAAATTGTCTTTATGAACGTGAAGTTTTATCCAGCAGTTCTTGGCAGCCCTGGAACCTGAGGGAAGAATGTATCCACAGTACAGAAATGGTAGGGCACTGCAGCTAGAAGAACAAAAGTCAAAGGATCACAGGTGCTGGGATCCTCTCTCCTAAGAAGGAGTGAATTTTGAGGGGCTGATAGAATAGCAGGGCATCACAGCAATCTGCATTTTGTTGAGATCCAGGAACGGAGCAGGTCATGGAAGGTAACAGAGTGGAAGGGTTGAGGGATGGGCAATGAGAGCTAGAGAGGAGGTTTACAGGTTTTGTCTGTCTCCACTCTCCCTTATTCATTACTTTTACTTTTGTATTTTCCAACAAGGAAAAGTGGGAAGTTAGAAATATAGAAATTGGTTTAATTTCATCCTTTGTTTCACTTTCTAGGTATGGTCTCTTTGTATACCCTAAATTTCAGCCACCTTGGGATAATGGCACTGGCCCCACCCTGTTCCAAAACTTTGTGGTTTGGGGAAGTGCAGGTGGTGCTCAGGTAAGTGTCTTTACTTTTTAAAATGAAAACTGTCTCTTGTTTTCTCATGGAAATTTATTATGCATCTCTATTTAAAGGGGGGGATGTGATCTGCTGCTGAAGGGGGAATTGCAATGTTATTACAGTTTTAAATAGCCACTGGCATCAAAGGAGTGTGTAAAATAGCTGTTGAATGAACACATTCTAGGGTTAGGTCATTTCCTCCTTTGTGTCTTTTTGGCAGCCATAATAGAGAACAACAGTATCATAGAGATTTAAAACAGGAGGGATTACAGAGGTCATCCATTCCTTCTTTCCCATCCTTACTTAGAGATAAGAAACTAAGGCTCAGAAAGTAAAGGGACTTGTCAAAGGTCACACAGTTGATTAGTAGCACAATCAAGTGCAGAATCTAGACTACAAATGTTGTGCATTTGATATTCTAATATGCTGAATAATACATGCTCCGGTCTTAAGAAAAAGCACTGTTCATTGTTGGAACATAAAAATTCCAGTTCATCCACTAGGTGTGTATATAAAAAAATTGTAAAACAAACAAAAATATTAAAAAAAATTCCAGCTCAAGGTGCCATTCTTTCTTTAGTCAATAAGCTTTCTTCTATTTTTTCAAAAGAAAAAAGTTTCATATGTAATCATTTACTTTTCATGATCACAGTTATTTTCTTATAAGTGTGCCTCGCATGCTCACTGTTAATAGAAACATGTAAAAATTATTCAGTGTCAGTATTTGATGCTGTACAGAGAAAATTATATACACTTGATCTCTGCCACTTATAAATCTGGGGCCTGGGATGCATAGATGAAGAAATATGTTTACAGAGTATTCAGGAAATAGAATAAAAATGTATAATTAAGTCACAATAAGAAAGCCAGACATTTATGTCACGTGTTTAACAAGTGGAAGACAATTATGGATGAGGAAAGCCCAAAAATATATAATTGGGATAGCTGACAGGTAGAATCTCAATTGTACTTAGTTCTCATTTAATTTTATAAAATACATCATTTCCCATAAGTACTATTAATAAGGGGCAACAAACCCAGTGGAAACACTTGGTAAGTGCCTTATTTTGCAAAGAAGCAATTCATGCTTTGGAAAGGCTTAAACTCAGTCTTTCTGCTCTTGAGTAGCCTTATTCTAGAGGCTAAATGAACAAAATGAAAAAAATTAAAAGATGCTTATTGAAACCAGTTTTTCAAGTTCTACAATCAAAAATACTAAGCCTGTGAAAGAGAAAATGGAGGCTTACAGATTGAACTCCTGTATGCCCAAATTTAATCAATCAAAAATTCAAATAATTAGAATACTTTTGGAAGTTCATTTGTGTAAGAAAGAATAAAGGGCAAAGTAAATAACAGGACAGCACCAAATTTAAAATGTAGCCATCTTTGAAACAATCCTGAAAAAAATAAAGTAAGGGAATTTACCCTTTCCTATTTCAAAAGCCTATTGTTACTACAAAGCAACAATAATCTAGACAGTGTGGTATAAGCACAAGGATAGACATATACATCAACGGAATAAAAGTGGGACTCCAGAAATAAACTCATACATGTATGATCAAGTGATTTTTAAAAATTAATCTATTTATTTTTATTTCAAAGTATTAAGGAGATGCAAACGTTTTTGTTACATAGATACCTTTTATAAGGCTTAAGTCAGGGTTTTTAGTGTGTGTATCACCATAGTAGTGTTCATTGTACCTGATAGGTAAGTTTTTACCCCTAACTCAATCCCACCCTCCCCACTTCTTGTTTTCTAATGTTCTTTACATCTCTTTGTGCCTGTGTGTACCCATCGTTTAGCTCCCAATTATTAGAGAGTAACTGTGGTGTTTGTTTTTCCATTCCTGAGATACTTCACTTAGGACAAATGGTCTCCAGTTCCATGCAAGTTGCTGCAAAAGACATTATTTCATTCCTTTTTATAGTTGAATAGTACACCATGGTGTATACACACACACACACACGCACACACATACACCCCCCACATTTTCTTTATCAGCTCATGAATTGATTGGCACTTGATTCCACATCTTTGTAATTGTGAATTGTGCAGTTGATAAGCATAAAAGTGCAGGTATCTTTTTCATTAAATGACTTCTTTTCCTTTGGGTAGATACCCAGCAGTGGGATTGCTGGATGTAATGGTAAATCTACATTTATTTCTTTGAGAAATCTCCATCCCATTTTCCATAGAGGCTACACTAACCTGCAGTCCCACCCACAGTGTATAACTGTTCCTTTCTCTCTGCATCCATGCCAGCATCTATTGTTTTTTGATTTTTTTTATCATGGCCATTCTGACAGGGGAGAGTTAATATCTCATTGTGGTTTTAATTTGCATTTCCCTGATGGTTAGTGATGGTGAGCACTTTTTTCATATGCTTTCTGGCCATTTGTCTATATTCTTATGAAAAACTTTGGTTCATATTTTCTGCCCACTTTTTAATGGAGTTGTTTGTTTTTTTCTTGCTGATTTGTAGATTCAGGATATTAGCCTTTTATTGGCTGTTTTGAATATGTTGCAATGAATGTAGGAATGCAGCTATTTTTTTGACATATGAATCTTATTTCCTTTAGACATATACCCAGTAGTGGGATTGCTGGATCATATGGCAGTTTTTAATTTTTTGAGGGACTTCCGTACTGTTTTCCATAATTGCTGTACTAATTTACATTCCCACCAATAGTATGCAAGAGTACCCTTTTCTCCACATCCTTGTCAACATTTGTTATTTTTCATTTCATTTTTTATAATAGTCATTCTAATAGGTATGAAGTGATATGTCATTGTGGTTTTAATTTGCATTTTTCTATGATTAGTGATATTGAGCAGAAAATTCCTATTGTGAATAAACATGAGTTTATATCTCTTTGGTGATATTGATAATGATTTTGGAAATTTTTCATTTAATCATCTTAACAACTTTTGGGGGAGGTGTGCCATTATTATACTCCTTTTGTATATAAAACTATCTAAGGGGATAAAATACTTGCTGAAGTCACACAACTAAGAATTGTTAAATCCAACTCAGGCAATCTGACCTTTCTATTTATATGTTAATAAGAGTAGAGAAAAGTACCCTCTCTTCGCCCTGTGTCATAAATGCAAGATGATTCTTTTCAAAGAAGGAGAGAAAGATGACAGTACACCGTGAAAATTGTATTCACACCCACAAATAGGTGCACTTTGCTATAGTACGTTAGCTTCTTTTTAAAATTAGCAGGTTCCCTAGTTAATGCTAGGTGTTAGCTCTTTTTGAATATGAATATATTTGAAAATATGAATATATTTGTTGATATCTGTAATTAGGTGATAACTGTTGTCAAAAAGTTATCAGTTCAGATCATACCTATTTTGTTCAAATATTAAATAAATCTCTATGTCTTCAAAGACCTATCATTTTATGAAAGGTTTAGATACATACATAATGGGAAATGTGAACTATTCAATTCTTAAAAATTTGAGCACAAAGACTGACTGACAGGTAGAAGTACAATAGCATGATAAATCAAGGATACCTCGACCTTAATTAATAGGAGACTTCCAGTTAAAGATATGAATATAAACATGACCCTATTTAATGAATAAAGGATAACTGTGTTAGGCTAACTGCCAGCCCTGACCTCCACCCTTATTTTAAAGAAGGCTGAACTGAGCACCAGGAAAAGTTAAATGTCATGCCCCAAATCACATAGTAGTTATTAAAGATAGGTGAAAACCAAAAGCTCTGTCTTGCACACCAGTGGTGTCTTAGTCTGTTTTGTGCTTTTATAATGGAATACTACAGACTGGGTAATTTGTAATAAATAGAAATTTGTTGACTTACAGTCAAAGATTGAGGGGCCAGCATCTGGTGAGGGCCTTCTTGCTGTGTCAAGAAGGAAGGAAAGTTGAAGAGAGGGAAAGAAAGAGCAAGAGATGGAACTGCAGCCTCAAGTCTGTTTGTAATTGGCATTAATCCATTCATAAGGGTGGAATCCTTATGACCCACCTCCCTTTAGGCTCCATCTCCCAACACAATTACATTGGGATTAAGTTTCCAACACAGGCTTTGTTGGGGACAAATTGAAATCATAACAATTGGGATTCTTTCAACTCTACCAGCTGATTTTGTTCCTACTTGAACCCCATCTGGGTACACTAACACAAGGTGTCATAAGTATATATGTGCATGACATATGTTAAATCCACAAATAGTGAATCTGTAATCATGCTGAATTATTTATTTCATATTTGCAATCTTCTGACTATATGATTATACTACACTGAGGAAAATGTTAAGCACTGGAGTTCTTGGATGCTGTGCTTTTCTCCATTAATTTTGTGTGACTTGGCCACTGCAAGTTTTATTTTAGACAGGTGGAGAATTCCAGTTGACCTTTTTAATGTATCAGTTATCATGAGGAGAAATGGAAACTATGGAGGGGGTGTTACCAAAGGGGACTAGTGAGCACTGACCTCACATCAACTTTGGGATGTCTGCCGTAATACCGATGGACAAACGCTGCTTAAATATGATATAGCATGCTTATTTATACTTAATCAATAATTAAAAAAGCTACAGAAAGTCTGCAAGAAAAACCAAGCCCCAGACCTTTGCCATAACATATGGTATTATTTTATAGATTTTCAGAAGTAGCAATCTTCACCTGGAAAACTTCCAAATTTATTCATGCAGAGATTTTGGAATTGACATCTTGGAAAGTGATGCAAATACTTCAGTTACTGACAGCTTATTACTTGGTCATTTTGCCCACAAGGTAAGTGCCTTCGTGTAGTTGCTTTAGGCTGTTCATCAAAACAAAATTGTATGTGTGTGGCTCCCTGATGATCCAGCATATGTAATTCTAATAGCATTCTTTGGTGAGTATTGTATTTAATTGGTAAAAGTTAGAGGAGATTTTTATTTGTAACAGTGGTGATATTGATAATAAAATTCAAATATACACAGGGTTTCGTTGTTATGAGTCCATATAAATCATAATAGTCATGAGTAGCTTGCAGAATTCCTATTTGGTTACAACTTAGAATTATTATCCACACAAATTTAACAATAAACCTAATAATTTAGCTGAATTTTCTCTAACCTCACAAGTATTACGGAATAGCATGATTCCATATTGTCTTTCTGCTCTACAGTTTGCCAAGTTTCTACATCAACATTTTGTCATTGTTCTTACTCTATTTTGGGCGCCCCCCCAAAAAAGAGGTCAAATAAGGTAATATAAATATGTGTAGTTTGTTGTAGTATATTCAGATTTTGCATGCGATTTCCTAATACTTGCCTAAGTGTGGATTTCTGCATGAAAAAATCAGGCTATAGATGGATTCTCCACCATTGCAGGGTCAGGGTACCAGAATGTAGATGAAGTAAATACTACTTACTACCCAGGTGAGAAATACTAGTTCTCCTTAAGGGAACTTCATAGCTGCCATTGGTTTCTTGGGCTTCATACCCATAGTGGGTCCTCCATATTCTTGGTCTTAAGAGAGCAACATGCATATTAATAATCATGTTGTCATAAAAATCATAGATTGAAGAGTCTTACGGTACTCCTGGGAACAAAGGAAAGGACATTTTCATCAGTTTGCTCCTAAATTTTGTCCAGTTGATTTTTTTTTTTTTTTTTTGAGACAGGGTCTCACTCGTTGCCCAGGATAGAGTACAGGGTCTTCATGATAGCTCACTGCAACCTCAAACTCCTGGGGCTCAAGTGGTCTGCCTGGCTCAGCCTCCTGAGTATCTGGCACTGGAAGTGTGAGCCACCATGCCCAGCTAACTTTTCTATTTTTTGTAGAGAAGAGGTCTTGCTATGTTGCTAAGGCTGCTCTTGAACTCCTGGCCTCAAGTAATACTCTTTCCTTGGCCTCCCAAAGTGCTAGAACTATAGATGTGAGCCATTGTGACCCTCCTGTTCAATTGAAATGTAAATGATAATTTTTGACTTTTGTACTTCCACTGAAAGTTATTTCATTGC
Source organism: Propithecus coquereli (assembly GCF_000956105.1). Lineage (NCBI taxonomy): Eukaryota > Metazoa > Chordata > Mammalia > Primates > Indriidae > Propithecus > Propithecus coquereli. Next base: position 2,586,053 of record NW_012148507.1, read on the forward strand.
TATAGATAAAAATAGTAATATTTAAGAAATCATTTTCATGTTAAGCTACATTTTCCTATGTTTAATTTTCAACTTTTCTTATTTAAATCTATTTTTGAACCATCCTTTTCAGGAGATAAATACCTGGTACTTTTTCCATTTCTATAAAAGAATTACTACCTTGAGAGATGATTCTTTCCAGATTGCATATTTTTTAAGAGAGGATGGCACCCAGATTTAGATTCGGTGATGCTGGTATGTCAAAGGTCCTCAACTTTCTCAGAAATAACCTTACAGTAGATGCTAAAAACAAAACTCCCATCAAACTGAGTAACTAACTGTCCTGGTAAATTAGTGATGCAGCATCTTAATTGATGTTAAATAGGCATCATAATTAATGGGAGAGTGACATAAATTAAGATACAAATTATGACAAAAGGGTGCTTATCATGAGATAATCAAAAATAATCCTTCCCCTGGGGTGTGATTCATTAGGAATGCAATGCAGCTCAGGGCCTTTTGGTCTCTTAACAAGTAAGTGCAGGACAAGGGTCCCTGGTACGTTATATTAAATAGTTTTGTTCTAGGAGATGTCTGGATGCATGTTAGTCATCCACATCATAAACCCATACAATTTAAAAGCTAAATATTATTTAAGAGATGATCTGGTTAAAATTCCTGAATTTACAGTTGAAGAAATGGAGGCTTTGGGAAAGTCGAATGATAGTTCGAGATTCATGCCTACTATTGTGGGGCTAGGACCATCCTGATATCCTCCTATTCCTGGTCAAATACTCTTTCGATCGCACATGGAAAATGTCTTTGGCAATCAACATTTTCTAGTGCCTAAACCAATAGCCCCTGAAGTGTTTTCCATGAAAGGATAGCCCCCAGAGATTGTTTGGGAAAAGGAGGTTCTTTGGTAAATTACATTCATGCTATGCTGTTTACCACACCCTTTATTCCCCGAAGTCTCAAACAAGTCTAGAGATGTAGGATACAACATGAGGATGAGAGTTAATAAAATTGCATATTGTATTTGGGATTTTTGTTAAACAAATCGCTCTTGTCACACAAAAAATTAACTGTGTGGGATGATAATGTTAATTTGTTTCATTATAGGAACCATTTTACTAACTATATGTATCCTATAACATGTTGTAAACCTCAAATATACAGAATAAAATTCATTAAAAAAGAAAAAAACATTAAAGCGTATTAAAGGCTCTGAGAAATTCTAGGATTAAAACAAACAAGAAAAATATGCATTATCTTTAATTAGCACAGTGTTTCTCAGATTTATGTGGGAACTACTTTGTTGCCATGTGTGTTATTCAAAGGGAAAACAAAGGAAGATGCCTGGCCTCTCTCTGGTTGTGGAACTCTGATTTTAACCTCTCTCTTTTGTGCCTGCCATTCCTTTAGGAATTAAGATTTTCAGAGAATTCAGCCTATTTATTTGTAGACCTTCCACCCACTTAATCATTGGTAGCATGCAATTATAGTGAGTCATATCCTAAAACTAACATTAGTTTCTGGAAGAACTTTTTATCATTAGAAGGTTTTGTTTTCCTTTAAGCATGCTGTATGTATGTTGGTACTCTCACACCCAAAATTACCTTTATGTTGAGATGGATAGAATAATTTTCAGTGAGGATGGCTTTAATATGGAAGAAAAAGAGGTCACTACAGCATCGTTATATATCCTACTTTGGTTGGGCGGTTTGTTTATACCTCTTGTCCCAGCATTCTATGCACTTAGCATCCCCTTCTCATTCAAAATGTCCTGATTTGGATTTAAATTATAGTCACCCTACTTTTTGAAGTATGCAACATGGCTATCTTTTTGTCATTATTGTAATTAATTTGAGTAGATGATGCTACTTTAAAAAATATCTTATTCAGGCAGATGCTGATGGAGTTGCTTCATTTTTCCTCTAATTTCTCTAGGGGTTATTTCCCATTTTCACTTGTGGATTTGTCTTCCTCATTTAGACCTTTCATCTTTTTGTTTCTCTAAATTCTGTTGTAGGGCTCCTTTTCTTCTCAATATACTTGCTCTCCCTGGGAGAAATCTCATTTTCTCTAGTGGTTTCAATTACCATCCACATGCTGACGTCTCCCATACATTTGCATTTATTTCTGCCATCTTATTTTGTGCTTTCAGTTTGCAATCCGGTTTTGGGTTTTTTTTTCTTTCTACTTTCCTAACTTGATTTGTCTTGCATTGCATAGTATCTTTTTATATTTACTCATTTGGAAGTTATTCATTCTGTTATGATTATTTTCGTTATTGGCCTTAAATTTTTAACGTGCCTGCCTGTCTTAACAAAGTCTAAATTACTTCAGCATTATTAAACTTTACCTGAACAATTTAAGAACACTAAACTTCTTTAGTTTCTTTCTTTGCCCTCCCATCTTCTATGTTACTTTTCTCTAGTATTTGTTCCACTTTTTAAAGTAAATATTTCATGGAAATACAACGTTTATGGAGAAAAGTGCATAAATCAAAAGGGAAGAGCTCAATGAATTTTTATAAAGAAAAAAAGTTGTGTACACACCCCCAGATCAAGAAATAGAACATTATCGATTTCTCTAAAGCCCCTTCATTGCTCTCCATTCAACCCCACTAACCACTCCCTAGCCAAAGGGGAAGCAGTATTCAGATGTCCATTGGCATAGATTAATTTCTCTTGTTTTTGAAGTTCATATGAGTGGAATCATAGAGCATGTATTAATAACTCTGTTGTACCAGGCTTCTTTGGCACAACATTATGTCTATGAGATACATGCATGTTTTTGTGTGTTACAATAATTTATTCTTCCAATCATTGTGGAATGTTTCATTTTATATCTGTACTATAATTTTTTTAAGTTGTGTTGCTGTTGATAGACAATTGATTGTTTCAAGTTTTTGGTTATTACAAAAATGATGTTATGAATGTTCTTCTATATGTCTCTTGGTCTTCATTTGCACGCATTTCTGTTGAATACATGCCAAGCTGTAAAATTTCTGGGTAATAGAGTAGTTTTAGTGGATAATGCCAAACAACAGTCCAGAGTGATCACACCTGTGCCAGCAATGTATGAGAATGGTTTCAAAGCTACATCTTGGAATCTGTCTTGACCAAAATTCTCATTGCCTTCATGTCTCTCTAGTATTGGAACTCTTGTTCCTGATTTCCACATACTCCTCTTTTCTGGCTTAATTTCTCACTTTGTTAACTCATAGCTTAAAGTGACTTTCTGGAACAAAGGCAAACCATGGAAGGTAAAGGTTTTGAGCTGCATATGGAGACCTCTTTATTGGTAGGTTGTAGGTTACAGGATACCAGGTTAGAGTTAATTTTCCTTGAAATTTTGAAAGCAATATTCCATTGTCATCTAGCTTCTTCTAGTCTTGAGGTTGAGCAGTTTTAAGATATTCTGATTCTAGGTCTTTACCTTGGTGTGGCTCTTTTTCTAATCACTGCGTTAGGTACTGGGCAGAACTTCACCTGAAAAATATCCTTCCCTTCTGGGAAGTTTTCTTCCATTATTTCTTTGATAATTCTCTCCCCTGTATTTTCTTTTTCTCTTAAAACTATTGTTATTTGGATATTGAACCTCCTGAATTGCTTTTATAATCTTAATTTTCTCTTTGATTTTCTGTTTCTTTGTTTTTTTGTTCTACTTCCTGGAATGTTTTCTCAATTTATCTGTTGAATTTCTTGTTTCTACTCTCCTATTTTTGTTCTTATTTCTTTTCTGAAAATCCCTTTTTAAGGCTTCTATTTGTTTCATGGATATAATATGTTTATTTCTCTGAGATTATTAGTGATAGTGTTTAAGTGTTCTTCTGATTTCTATGCTAGCTTTGTCTCTCCTGGGTTTCTTTTCTGATGCTTGTTTATTTTTATCACTGTTTTTTTATGTGAGAGGCTCTCGAAAAAATTCTGGTGATCTTCAAATGGACAACTATTTTTACATGGATCAGTGAGGCAATAACAGCTTGATTGGATTGAATTTGTTGAAGAGATTTTTGTGGAAAATCTTGGAAGTGGTTCTTGTTTCTTTCTTTTTAGACTTTCTGTTAAAGTTTTTTTTTAATGTATATTAAAATACAGCAGAACGGACATTTTTTGATGTACAGTTCCATAAATTTAACACATGTGTAAATTTGTGTCACCACCACCACAATCAAGACACAGAACTGTTGCATCAATCCTGACTCCTGCATGCTCCTTCCTTGTAGCCACATGGTCCTCTCACTTCTCACCCCTGTCAATCACTATTCTCTGTTACTGTACTTTTGCCTTTTCAACAATCGTATAAATGGAATTATATAGTATGCAACCTTTTGAAAATAGCTTCCTGTCCTCCCAAATGCCTTTGGAATTCATCCAACTTGTTGCATGGACCGATATTTTATTCCTCATTGTTGCTGAGTAGTATCTACTGTATGGATGTAATACAGTTTGTTTATCCACTCATTTGTTTAAAGACTTTTGAGTTGTTTCCAGATTTGGTGATTATAAACTGGAGCTGTTAGAATCAGTATGAGGTTTTTGTATAAACGTAGGTTTTCATTTCTCTAACCTAGGAGTTTTTAATACTGTTAGGTCATATGATAAGTTTATATTTAACTTTATAAGAAACTGCCAAACTGTTTTGCACAGTAGCTGTCCATTGCATTCCACCAGGAATATGTAAGAGTTTTAGTTGTTCTTCATCTTCATCAGAACTTGCTATTGTCACAATTTGTTATTTAGTCATTCTAATAGGTGTTTAGTGTATCTTAGTGTGATCATAATTTGCATTTCCTTGATGAATAACATTGTTGAACATTTTTTCATGTGCTTATTTGCAATATGTATATTCTCTTTGGTGAAGTGGCTTTTCAAGGTTTTTTATTTTTCTGATTTTTTAAATTGAGTTGTCTATTTTCTTTCTGTTGAGATTTGAGACTTCCTTTTATATTCTGGATATAGGTCCTTTGTTATAAATGTGCTTGGCAAATATTTTCTCCCAGTCTGTAGCTTATCTTTTTATCTTCTGATTTTCATTTGTGCATTATAAACTGTATTTATATGTAGTCAGTTCTCTTATTTTGCTTTCCTATTTTTCCCTCTAAAATCACAGGGAGGTCTGTGTATGTCAGCTGGGATTAAAACTCCCAAAAGATGGGAACTGATGGTATCTAACACAACCTTTGTTAATTTTGATCTCATCAACTGTGTGGCCATAAGAACCTGTTCAGGCTGTTCCCAAGGACAAGGTAAGTTATTTGAATAGACAGGACAGATGGTAAGTAAGGCAATATTCAGGAGAAAATGGTAAACAGTGGTGAAGCCTTTGTGAATCATTATTTCTTTCAGTTACAAGATTGCATCAGTAGAAACTGTTGCTTAAATCTCCTAAGAGAAATCCTAGAGGTGCTCCCAGTGTAGTTCCTGCAGCTCCCCCCATCCTCTTCCTGTGGTGCCCATCACATTCTATAATTATAGTGCTATGTCTCTGCTGGACCCTGAGCTTCATAAAGGGAGGGATCATGTCTCTCTTGCTCAGTTTTCTTATTAGTACCTAGCAGAGAGCCAGGTGCCTAGTAGGTAGTTCACTGATTGAATGAGTGAATGGAGTTGAATGGAAGGACACATGGAGATAAAATATCATGCATAGGACCTTTTCTGAAAGAGCCAAAGTTTAGGCACTCAATGTTTTCAGCAGTCCACGGCTTGATGTATGCACAAAGGAACCATAGGGATTCTTGCTTACTTGTTAACTACATCTCAGAGGTGGTGAGAAGTATCTTGGAGGACTCACGGGCCAACGTGCAAAGAGGTAGAGAGCAATCTAGTTGATTTGATCATTGTAAACAGCCAAACCAAGTGATTCAAGTAAATATGCTCTTGTGGTTTGAATCACCAATTTAGATAATTGTTTGTTTTTTTAATTAAATGAATAATCAGCAAGTCTCCACTTTACCTTTTTTTTTGTTTTTTTCCCCTTGGGTAGGGAGAGCAAAAGATTGTTTTTGTTTGGGTGGCTTCTGAGTTTAAGATTGCAGAAATAACAAAAGGAATAAAAAATACCTCATGGCAAGGACTTCCAATCATAATTCCTGAATTCTTTAATAGCTTCTCTGTTTCATATCATTCATAAGACACTGAAAAAAATCACATTAGTCCTTATGAGCTCTAATGCTAAAGAGCTCACTGGATGATCTTAGCTAAACTGTCTCTTCATTTGCTTAAAAATTGTCTATTCCAGCCTCTGCTTATGGAACTGGGGAGTACAAAAATGAAAAATACATAGTCCCTGTCCTCCAAAAACGCTTGATGTAGGCACAAAAATGAATATCTAAGCTCATTATTGTAATAGAGTGTGATGACTGCAGTGCTAGAGGATTGAACAGGGTCAGTGAAGGGACCAAGGAAGGGCTTCAGGTAAGATTTCATAGAAGGGATTCTTGAATAGGGTTTTGAAAGGTGAATAGAAGTTTGCAAGAGGGAATAGGCAGAGACAAGTTCCTAGGTATTAGGAAGAGCATATGCAAAAAAAAAAAAAAAAAATAGAAATTCCAAAGAGCAAGTTGTGCTTGGGAATCACAAAGAAGCCCAATATGACTGAAATGTAGAGCTGCAATGGTGTTAGATGAACCTCACCTCAGAGGTTGCAAGAGGTGGAATTGTGGAGTCTTTCATGCATGAATTAATTCACTGCTTGTATTCATTCTGCTGGGGTGCCTCTGTTTGTATCTCATTCTTTCTTATTTTCCTCTTTCGTGTATTTTATAATGTGTGTACTACAATAGTACGGTAGCCTGTGTACTGGGAGATGTGTACTCAGTTTTCTTCCTTTAATGATATGGGTGTGTGAGTTAGAAGATCACTGCCGTAGTTTGTTTCCAGGCAATTGGACTGGCAGTACCAACGAATCACATGGCAGTGGTGTTAGGGAAAGCCTGCCAAGAAGTATAGCCCTAGAGCTAATACTTAGAAAATGTGTTACTAATACTATTTGCTCAAATGATTAATTGAATGCTGCTTTTGAAGGTAAATGTTTAAAGTATAAACCTCATAGTAAGAGGTATTGTTGATGGGGTAGATTCACCATAGAGCAATGGAAGCTGAAAGATTGAGACTAAATCATAGCACCTTTAGTGTTTAGTAGTTGTTAAGTTTTCGGTTTCTATTTCCCACTAGACCAGAGTTTCTCACCCTTGGCACTATTGGCATTTGGGGCCAGATAATTTTTTGTTGTGGGGATTGTTCTATGCATTGGAGGATGTTTAGCAGCAACCCTGGTCTCCACCCACTAGCTCCACTAACACTGTCAGCTCCCGAGTTGTGATAGCCAAAAATGACTCCAAATAGTGCCAAACGTCCCTTGAGGGCAAAACTGCCACAGTAGAAAAATCTGCCCTAGATAACAGGCTGTGTGAAGATAGGGCCAATGCTGCTCTTGTTTCCCTCGGTATCCCTAGCACATATGTAAGCACTCATGATATGTTTTTATTGAATGAATGAACGAATTGTAGAACTGTATATATACTATTTAAATTACTGAAAGCACTCTGGTAAATTTAGTTGCCATTTGTGATAATAGTCTTTTGTGCCATTTTGTAAGTCTTTCTGTCTTCCAATTTGTAGGTGGATTTACTGTGAAGACCAACCAGTTGAAGTTTACAAACTCTCCAAACTTAGTAGCATTTCCATTTCCTCATGCAGCAATTTTGGAAGACTTGGATGGGTCTCTGTCTGGGAAAAATAGAAGTCACATTCTCGCTTCTATGGAAACCCTTTCTGCTTCTTGTTTGGTCAATGCCAGCTTCGGTCGGATTATCCCTGGCAGTGTCTGTGGGGGAGGTGTTCTCTTTCATCGTATGTCTATTGGTTTGTAAGTAGAATTAACTATACTTTTTAGCTTGCCAATGAGCATGTGTCTATCATTCAGGCTGTTGAAGCTTGTAGAAGGGAAATTGTTTTCTAGATTATTTGAAGTATTTAGTTCTACAAAAGTGAAATAGGGATAATTTTGACAGCTGTCAAATCATGAACAGTTTTAGGCTGACTCAAATGGCAACTAACTTTCAATATCATTGGACCAGCGCTCATAGCTTCTGACCTCTTATTGACATTTTGAGCTAATAGCTTCTTACGAAGACTTGCAACCAACAGAGAATTGGAAATACATTTAAATTAAAAGTATTATTAAAAAATTCTAATAATGTCCATTCTCATTTTTATACCTGTACTCTCCCCAAGCTCTTTCAAAGTGTTCAATATGCTCCAGGGAAGCAGTTGCTGATGCCTCCTGTTACTTGCAAAGTTGCTTCACTCTAGTTCATTTTCCTTGTTAATTTCATGAACTATTGGATTTGTACAATACATTTCCTATTAATATTGAAGCAAGGACTCCTTGGTTATGCTACTCGAACTACCATTAAGTCAGCAGCTGGGCTGTTTATAATTCATAATAGGATTGCTTCTGCCCTCTTTAATTTCCAGATAATGATTGCTGAATGTCTAGGGTTCTGTCTTTTACTTATTTCAAATGCATTGTATATATTTAGCTAGACTTATTTCCTTCCATTGTTTTAAGTGTCCTAACTCTATGAATATTAAGTCAAGTAATTTAGTCATACCATGTTGGCATCTTATTTGAACAGGTAAACTCTGGAGAGTGAGAGTCATTGTGGTCAGGACTAACTGCATTTTGAACGCATATGGGAATAGTATCTTGACATTCTGTTGGGGAAGCCTTAGCAATACACTGGCTAGCATTGAATAGTCAGAAAATTTTCCACTTTTGCTTTCCAGACTGTTCATTATTCTATCTAACGTTAAGGGGCTCAATTCCAATGAGTGAAATAGCAAAATGGAGGGATATGTTTTCATTTCTAATCATTTTGATGGTGCAGAGCATGACTTTTTCTTCATTCTCAGGGATGCAGCTTGATTTTTTATTGTTATTTTACTGTTTCCACCAAAGATGTTTTTAATGAGTGTTTTGAGGTTTATAAAAGCTAGTGATTTATTTCCTATATGCATTTTTTCAAACGAGGAAAATAAAATAGATTTGTGTAGTTAGAATGAACATTATATGCATGTACAATATTTATTTCTATGTATTCTCTGTACTCTTTTTATATACCTTACTTTGAGATCTGTTGGTGGGCTCTGTCTTGGAGAGGCACTTGTCAGTGTGGTATTGGAAGGCTCTGCAGAGCCTCAACCCTGTTTGAACATTTGCTCTTTGAGACCTTCAAGACTGCACACTTAGGTGCTTGCTTTGGTAGCAAGTCATGATTCCATCACTCTGGGACTGACAAGGTCAAGAAGAAGATAATCCTGATGCTATATTCTAACAAGATTCAAAAGTGTCCTAGTAGGGTAAAAAACTCATTCTGGTTTTTCAGGAATATTTTTGGTTTTGAAATGGAAAATCCTATGTCCAGGAAACTTCTTCAGTCAACTAGGATGACTGGTCACCCTACCTCCTAGATGCTATTTAAAATTTTCAGGTTGACCTATAGGTCGATGGACAAATATCCAATTGTCCCAAATTAGCCATTGGGAAGTCTTGGTATACTTCCAATTACAAGTCTCTTGGCCCTAAGTTCTTACCTCTAGGATAGCAATTGGATTAGATTATCTCTAAGGCCTTTCTGCTCAAAGTGTGGTCCAGGGACCAGCAGCATCAGCACCATCAGGGAACTTCTTAGAAATGCAGAGTCTTAGACCAGACCCCAGATGTCCTGAATCTGAAGGTCCAGGTGATTCCTATTAAACTTTGAGAAGCACTGCCCTAAGGCCCTTCTTGTTTTTAATTTTTATAATTCTATCCCTAGCTATTTGTGCTCAGTGGCTTGATCTTTGTCCCAGAGCATTATAACCTCATTAGGAACATGTCAGAGCTAATGAGCAATTTGAATTCAGTGTAGATACAAACTTTGCTGCATTTCATGGAGAAAGGATTAATTTGTTGTGCTATCCGCCCTGGGGCAAGCACCCTAAGAGTTGATTTACAAAGCTCTCACAGTCCTGATCTTTTGGGGTTGCCTGTTGATGGAGATATGATATGGCATAAGCACCCTGCCGTCTTTACTTTCAACCCTTACCCTCCTCCCTCAGCAAGTGGTCCTGGGAGGGCAGGGAGTGAGGCTTTACATATCTGCATAAACAAGGCACCCCCTGCCCCTTTGCTGAAAACCAAGCTCTTGGAGTGTGATTTCTTCCTTGATAGGCCCCCTCTCTGGTCCATTTCCACTATAACTTCTTTGTTTGACATTGGTGATCTTCAATATATTCCTGTCGTCCACTGCCTTAAGTTTGACGGTGCTCACATTAGTGGCACTTTCCGTTTTATAGGTTCCTGTGACTCAAAGCTAGCAGAGGCATATAAATATTTGAAGTTGGCCATGTTATTTAATATTTGGGTGAAGAAAAACCTGCCACTCTCTACAAGGCAGATTCTAGTTTGTGATTTGTTAAAATGATCACACGCTTGATCTGCGTGAGTCCTGCTTACGTTGCTCTCTCTCTCACACTTCTGCAAACCAGCTTTCTGTAGGAGCTGCAGGTGTTCTGGGTGGGGTTCCTTTCCCAGCTTCTGTTTCCACCTACTGACCTCTGTAGACCTCAGTCTTCCTGATGAGGCTGTGAGCTTTGCCAATGTAAGTCAGGACCTCGTTTCAGAAATATATCCCAGCCACTGCTTTTCTCCAGGGTCCCATAATAATGACACACCTCACATAGCTCTTGGATTTATTGATCCCAAAATTTAGATAAATGATTCTTCTGTATAGAGATAATTACATGGACCGAGTATAATATTATCAGTAGATTTTTGTACACTCTTCCCAGATTTCCTTTCTCACCTCTTCTGTCTCTTAAGCACTGGTGTTCCTTAGGGTTCTGTAATAAGCTTTCCTTTCCTCTCAAGCCATATACTCTTCCCAGCTGATGTATTTCCACAACCTCAGTTAACAGTCACTAATGATTCCAAAGTTTGTTCCTCCAGTTCACACTGCTCAACTGCACTCTAGACGCATTTAACTGACTGCCCTTAGAATCTACACTCTCTGGTATTGTAGCCACTAGAAACATACGGTGACTGAACACTTGAAATATGGCCAGTCGGAATTGAGATGTGCTCGAAGAGTGAATTAATAAAATACACACTGTATTTCTAAGACTTAGTATGAAAAAAGAATCTAAAATATCATAATAATTTGTATTGATTATGTTGCAATGATAATATTTTGAATATATTGGGCTAAATATATTATTAAAATTTATTTCACCTGTTTCTTTTTACTTTTTAAATGTGGATACTATAAAATTTAAGACAAGGCCTGTGGCTTGCATTTGTGGACCGCATTATATTTCTACCAGGAAGTGATGCTTTCAATAGAAATTTCCGCGACTGTATTTAATAGCCATCTCAAACTCCACTTGCCAAAATGGAATTTATGATCTATTTCCATAGACCTGTTTCTTTCTGGGGTGTTCAGAATCCCACTGAGGCAAATGCTGGTCTAAACCTTGATTCATCTTTTTACCTGTTTCCCACATTAATCACCTACCAGGTCCATTTTATCTCCTTAAAAGGATCCCTCTTGAGTCTTTCTGCTTCTCTCCTTCCCCACGCACCCCCTCTAGTCTAGGCTGCCATTACTCCTCACCTGTAGAACCACAGTAGCTTCTTGGCCTGCCACCTTGCTGCGCTTCAATGTTCGAAGTTTGCAAATGCACATCTGGTCTTGCCATGCATTCCTTGCTTGAAACTTTTAAAGGCTTCCCAGTGCTTACTGAGGAAAGTCCAACCTTCTTAATATCTCATAGAGCTCTCATGACCTGCTCCCTGCTTATGGCTCCAGCACCATCTCTCGCACGCTGTCCTACCGTCCCTGCATGCTATCCGTCAGCCACATTCAACTTCTTTGTGCTTTTCAACTCATAAGGTTCAGCTTCCATGAACTCAGCACAGAGGCCATTTTTTCTGGTAAGCTTCCCTGAGCTTGCTGTGCAGATTTTGATATCCCTGCTGTGTGTGAGCTCTTTATACTTCTCCAATCAATACTCAAAGCTCCTGCATAGCTTCATAAATTGTCCATCTCTCCTCATAGATACTATGTAGGGTGAGAATAGGATTTTCGTTTGTACGGTAATGCCCCAAACCATGTTGAACCTTTAGCAACTCAATAAAATTAGTGTCGAGTAAATAAATATAAATAAAAAATTGTGGACTCCCCCAAATCTTTTTCTAGTGTCATTGTTGTTCATTTCTTCTCTTCATGAGGAGTCCATGGTATTCAGCTTTCCTTCATAAGGCTCCAAATTAAAATGCTACTCCTAGGTCTTTATTTCTAAAATTCCCAGGAACATCTAATATTTGAGAATGTCCTTTCTTAATGTCCATTGCTTTCCTGGGGCTATCAGTTGACCAGGGGATTAATTTAAACTGCCGATTCCTTCTCTAATCTACCTCCACCCTGCTTGCACTCAATCAGCAGTTTGCCTACACTTGCAGTTGTTTTCTTGCACTGGTCGTATAGATACATAGTGTTATGATAGGGGAAAATGAGAACTCAACCTTCACAACTACTGTCTGGGAATTTTCTTTTCTTTTCTTTTTTTGGTCTAGAGCACTCTATAACTTCTTTAATTGTCATAGACTCATTCAGATATCAACAAAGCAAATCCTGATTCTGTTTTCCAATTATTCACTGTATTGAGAATGGGGGAAATTAGAGGAGCTTGCAAGATGTTGTGGGTTGGCCAACTAATCCTTCTGAGTTTCTATAGGATGTACATGAAATACAATCAGGCATATGCATACATTTGAAAGAATTTTTCAAAGACTGAAAAATAGAGGAGTAATTAGGAATCATTTGTGAGTATAAGTCATAGCTCCCCTACTTCCTAGGTAAATTCCTTTGGACAAGTTATTTTGCCTCTTTTTGCTTTAGTTCTCGTATCAGTAAAATGGACATAATGGTATTTATCTCAGAGGGGCATTGCTTGCTTGGCATGTAGTAGGTGCTCAATAAGTGCCACCTTTAAAAAGTCTCTATTTTACATTTGTGATTTACAAAACAACACATAGGCATACTAGGAACAGATTGTTATGGATTTTGAATAGATTATTATAGATTTTTATGTTTCTGAGAAACAAATGCCTGGCAAGGGAATTAAGCTTGTTCAAATGTAACAATTCAATTCCTGAAAAATAGGGAATAATTTCTAATTCTCACATGACATTGTGTTGATCCAGAAACCTCCCAGGTAGTTGTAGAATCTGGAGCCATTCAGGACATGGTCTTTGATTCACTGTGCCCCAGTAACTTCTGTTTCTTCCCTCCTACTTCTCTTGGAAAATAAAAGGTTAATATTCACCTTGATTCTTAGATCTTGCTTAATATCCTCTCCTGTAGTGCTTGCGTTCAGTTTTTACCTACATAACTGCTCTTAATGTGTCAGTGTTCAAAGTATGAAGCACCCCCTGCCTCTGTGAATGCAAAAGTGAAGAAGAGTTCAAATGGAAATTTTGGCCTAGCTTTTCCTCTAATAATCGCCTGACTCTCCTTCCTAGGGATAAATAGGCATAGCATCACTAATGGTATCTTTTCAGTCCTTAAAAAAAAACCCTATCCAAGATGTATTATCCTCTCTTGGCAGCAGAGTTTACAGACTTAAAACAGAAAAAGAACAAAAAGTCATAATGGACCCCAAACCAAGGAATATCACCAACAATCTTACATGATTATTAAGTAATCATGAATAATAAAAGGTTACAGTTGTAACTAGTAAAGGTTTAACAACTAGCTGTCCAGAATAAAAGCCCTGGGTCATAGCATTTGCCTGATTCTATGCTAAAAATACTCTCACATGACCTGATTCAAGCTACCAACGTGATGTCACTGAACATGGAGTTGGGAAGAGGGGTTAGCGATGGACTCTCGTGAGCCAGTGTCAATCATCCTCACCCCAACACCAGGTGTATTTATATGAAAGGGAGGACAGGCTTCTCAGTCTAACTCCCTACCTGATGCGTAAAATTGTTTTTCAACATCCCCAACAAGTCATTGTTTACCTTATTGGTTGCAAATTCCAGTCATGATATTCTCATGGTCAGAGGCAGCCGTTCCAGCTGTACTCAGTGGATCAAAACAAGATATGCCATGGTGTGTGAAGGATCATCTAAAGTAGGGTAATGGCTATCTTTGCTCTTCTTTGGAAATTAAGATGGAATGAGCAAGCAGTATTGTCCTACTATGATGGCAGATAGGTATGCTGCAAAAAAGCATAGATGCCACCTTAGACAAGGTGCCGGGTTGATTTGTGGGTTGATAAGTTATTGCTTGAGCCAACTCTGAAAAAAGGTAGACAGAAATATACATCTGAAAAGTCAGGGAAGAGTGTTGGTGGGGTGAGCCCACCGGAAACACAAGGCTTGTCTCTCTGTTTACCAGTTCTATCTTGTATATAAATTTAAGTAATTTTAAAAGTTTGGAAAAAGACTGAATGTTGTAGTTTCTTTCCTCTTTTTAGGTTTTTTACCTTACTCTAAAGGAGAAATATTTAAGTGTTTCTGAATCAATAAGGCTATCGATAGAAAATCTTATTGATGATACATAAAATATTAGTGAATGGTGGCAGGTCAGCAGATAGGATAGTGATCCTGTGACAAGGACTGTTACGAGCTCAGTGTATTTTTAAAGGATACTCACGCAAAGCTGTGCCACAAAAACTGGTTGGCTGCGCTCGCAATTTCAATTTTGTCGCTTTTGTGCAGTAAAAGATGAGAGTGACAGCAGCGAGCACAAATATCCAGAAGATGCTTGCAGCACCATTTGAGGCTGGCTATTATGATGTGCCTGGCTTAGGAAATGCATAATTATAAAGGTTTTATTTCACAATTGTTCTGAATCGAGAGCATTTTGAGCTCAACGCAGTGTTTATCTTAATACACGGAGATAGGGACCCTCAGGAAAAGTAAGCTAATGGTAAACAAAAACAAGGGAGTTAATATTTGTTCTCATTGGTATTGCTGATTGCCTAACAAATCCTTTGTGGGCAGTATACATTCAACAGTTCTGCACAGTCCATGGGCACTAAATTACATAACTATTTAAGCAACTAGTATGGCAATTTGGTACTTTGGCCAGGAAATTTTACCAAATGATAGTGTTATTTCTAAAGGGACATATATCCCTGAATTAAAAATAGTTTTGAGTATTAAAAAGAAGAGAACCAAAATTAAAGCATCCCATAGAAAAGGAAAATAACATGTAAGGCTTATGGTCTTTTTGTCTCTTCGATTGCAGACAGGAGGAGCTGTTGCTGATGCAGAGGTAAGGGTTAACATTTAAAATGGACTGGTTGCCTCCTGATTTCTTGCACATAAAGCCACGAGAAGTTCAGGGAGAGACTTCTTCCCCTAGTAATGAAGCTCTCTGCTGCTAATGGCCCATGCAGACTCCCTTGGCTCCTCCAAATTAGAAATACTTTTGTGCTCCTTTGCTTCATTAACAGTAAGGAGAGGGAGATTGGTGGCTATTTAGGGCACGGGGAAATTGGTGGCTATTTAGGGCAAGCGAAAATTGTAGTAATTATGGTTGGTAAATTCTCTTCATGGTGTTCTTTGACTCTGGATGTTCTTTTGGTGCTTTTCAGAAGGGCCCTGCTACTGTCAATTCTGGCATCTGGCCCAGTAGGATAGGAGCTGATCTGACTTTGAATTTTTGCCCCCGTCCCGTGATGGTCAATTCAAAGCATCTTGTCTACTGGGAGATGAGTCTTTTACATTTTGATTTGCTTTTCAGAGTGCACCATATGACTCCTTCTGCTACCAGCAGTGATAAAGGTATATTTTATAACCTCCTTCTCTACCTGTGTTGCACTACAGAACTCTGGCGCTGCACATGACTGCTTATGAAATTGCATCCTGAACTAACCTTGGTTGAGATGGATGGGGAGTTTTGACAGGATCCAGGCTCTGAGAGAATGGGCAATGAATAAGGGGAAAGAGGAAAGGGTAATTTAGGATCACAATGTGCTCTGGTTGGACCAAGGGGTTAGCATCAGATTATTGGATGCTGATTGAAAGGAGAACGTCAAAAGGAAGGTATAAAGGTCCTAAGGGCAAGTAGAACCTAATTAATGCTAGCAGTTAGGTTTGACAATAGTTGAAGAGGGGGTTATGTTTACAAGGGCCTTCGGAAACTGAGGAGATGGTTTGAAAAAATGCTCCCTTCAAAAATTGAAATTACAATCTATAGAAACTAAATCAGGAAAAATAACATCCTAAAAACTGTGATGCTAACAGAACTTTGAGAAATAATTGAGTTCATTCAAAGTGACCAGGGGGGTTCTTGGGGCCACATTGCTGGAATTAGGAAACATTTCTGGAAATATATACCCAATTGATCGTATTGTCACATATTGAAGTAATATTTTCATAATTGTCAAGGTGGTATGCATGATGGGTGAGAAAATAATGACAAAGTATTGGCTGGTAAGGCAGGAAGAATTAAATGCAAACGGATGCATGCATTTGAACAAATGAGTTCTTCTTTTGGTCTATAGTTAAAATAAAATTATTTTTAAAAATGGTTTAATTGAGAGTACTTGCCTAGGCAAGAAGAAATATGAGTTCTTAAGTAAACCCTAGCATTATACTGGACCAGAGACCATTGTTAGTGTGTATGGCTGGTATGTGCCCAGGAGAGGTTTTCTGACCACCAAATGTAAGTGTTTAAGTCTTCTTGGCAAATATTCTATTGATATGGGGTTATCAGTATTGAGCTCTGGTAACTTATGATCAACTGCTCATCTCTTTTGATTAATAAGTGTACAAGAACTCTTCTGATACTTATATGGTTTTCTGGGTAGACTTCCGTGTTAGGGGGAAATGTCACTAAGTAGCCAGTTGGAGTGTTCTGGTGCATTTGTTTGTTCATTCAACAGGTATTTACTGAACTCTCACTATGTGATTTATTAATTGTCTTTCCTGGATTAAGTCTTGTGATTTATTTTTCAGAGCCCATATATCTCTGTGAAAGCTGAAATGATGCACTTTCAGAACCTGAAACACTTAGAATCATTCTCTGGACTGTGGGGAATTCCATTTTACGTATTGACCATGGCGCCTACTGCAGCCAACTCATCCATCTCTCTAATATTTCTTAGTTCCAACTAATCTCTTCTTATCACATGCTTTAACATTTATTTCCTAGAAGCTTATTTTTGTTTGTTAAATATAGTTGGCCCAAATGTGCTAGACAATCTCCTGGGATATGGTTTCAGCTAGGGGAGGAGAGAGCCATGATGATAGGGCAAATGGCTAGAAAGAGAAAGGAAGGAAATTTAGCATTCTAAAGCTTTTCTAAAGATTACAATTTAAAAATAAATTCCACATGGCCTATTTGAGGATGTGAACACCCTATAAATGGAAGAAGGGGTGGGATGAAATGTCATGGGGGGCATTCCTGCAATAGATTGACAGTCAGAACAGATGACCTTTGTGTCCCTATGTCAATTCTGATTCTAGCAATTTGAGTTAAGCGTTAGTCATTAGTTCCAGTTTAAATCCTGATGGGAAACAAACAAACAAACAAACAAACAAACAAAACCATACCCTACGTATCTCAAGCTCAAGAGAAGAAGAAATTTTCTCCTTCTCCAAGATTTCTAAAGGTTCAATTAATGCTGCATAGGGAACTCTGGGAGAAGAGTAGTTATTTATTCCCAAATGCCCTGAGCATTTTTCATCTCTTTCATTTTATTAATTAATGGATGAAACAAACCCATTAAATTTTGCAAGAAATATATATCAAGTGTGACATTGCCAGGGTCAATGATCTGTACCATGAAAGGTTTGGGGAATGTTTTTCGATGACCAAATCCTGGATAACCCTCTAGACATTAAAATAAGTTGTGCAGAATGGTAAATCTGGCACAACTGAGGTTCTTTCTTAGATAAGATATAGGTAGCTGTTGTTGAGCTTAATAATGGCTACTGAGCGCTTTGCAGGGATTATCTAAATTTCGTAGTAGCTATATGCAGTGTATACTATTATTGCCTGTATTTTAAAAAGAGAGAAATTTAAATCTTAAATAGGGTCTGTAATATGTCCAAGTTCATACACCTACTTGAGTGCTAATCTAGATTTCCAATTTATGCCCATTTGATTTCAGTGCCCAAGCATGCAACATTGAAAAATTTTCCTTTTTATAATATGCCACTGGCTTATGAATTGGCTTTAGATATGCTCATGCCCTACCTCATTGTGAAAACCCAACATCACCCTTCGTCTCATTTCCCTCTACTTTGAGAATTTAATTATCTGCTTGCAGCAAAATGCCACAGTTAAAGATTCTCCTGAAAACTAAACCAAAGGAGGAAGGACAGTCATAATGTGTATTGATTTTTTTTTTTACTTTTTCTTTATTTCTTTAGGTCCACTTTGACTCTCTTTCAGGGTCTTAGCATTTGGCTAAATCTATTTATGTTCTAATGAAGTCTTAAAAATCACTTTTTGGGATGGGCTGTACAGAATAATTTGGGGGATCTTGGATCACAGATTTCTAGTTCTATCTTGTTATATTCACATATTACTTTTGCCATGCTCAGTCTTAGTTTCCTCATTTGGCAAAATTAGGTCCTTCTAGAAACCCTTTATATAAATTAGGAAAATGATACTGGCTGCTTTAGGAAGATCTCATCCATACGTTCGTCATTCACATAACAAACTTGACGTGGGTGCCATTGTGTGCAGGGCCCTGTGCCAGGGCAGAGGTTACCAACAGGAAGGAGAAAACACCTCTAACTTAAGGATCTTACAATCTGCTTTTAAGAACACAGAGCTACCATAACAGCAGTGAGCCCTGGGCATTATGCAAGCCCACAGAAGAGGAGCCAGCTTATCTCTTCGTTCAAGGGAAGGCTATTGAAGCCACTCCTGCTGGGCAGTTGGAGCAGGGCATCTGAGAGCCCAGCGACATCAGGTCCAAGGTCTCTGTCATTGCACCCCAAGGGAATAGCTAATTACCAATGATAACATGTTTTCTGCTGTTGATAAACCTGGTCTACAGCAAAATTCCGGCCCTAGACATTTCTTTGTTAAAATAATAGTACATAGTCTTGGACCACATGAACATGACATTTATTAGTGGCCTAAGATCTGAGTGTTATTGTACTTCCTCTAGTTCACAGTGCACAGGCCGGTGTAATGTTTGAACAATCCAAAGGCAGCTTCTCACGGGGCTGTTTTGACCCACACAGCGACTGGTGAAACCTCCATAGACACACAGACCAAGAGGGCCTAAGACACATGGAGAGAACAGAAAGATGATTGCCGTTGATGGAAAAAGAACGCAAATAACCTTGGAACTTATTTTTTTTTTCTCTTAAAATCACCACAGAGCTAATGCTCCTGATATTCCTTATGATTTAACCCTGACTGACAGCAGAAATAAGACAAACACTGTCAATTACGTCCGTGATACCTTGTCTAACCCTGATGGCTGGATGGCTCTGCTCTTGGACCAAGAGACCTACTCACTGCGATTTGAAAACCCCTGGATCAACAGATCTCTGCAGGTAACCCCAGGAATCTATTCATCCCTGTGCCGCATACCGAGGGGTCCTTAATTTTTCTTGTGTGAAATAATGGGTTGCAAGTCTTAGAATGCTCTGATGCTAATAAAGAAAACTACAATGGCATTTTGGCCAGTTGAATATAATCTGAATATAAGACTTGGTTGCTTTTTTTTAATTTGAAAATTTAAAAATCTGTTTAAATGTTATCTTGAATGCAAGATAATTTTGCCTAAAATTTTAAATTTATTCATACAATGAAAAATAAATTCTAAGCATTCTGTAGAATTGCACTTAAAAAAAAATCACAGGCTAAAAACCAACTTCCTCCAGAGAGAAGTGTTTGTAGCCAGAGAAAATGTCTTAACGAGGCATTTATACATTGCATACTGCCACCTTGTGGTCAATGATTAACATGCAACTAGAGGTCTCAGTCCCCAGGCTGGGTTGGGTTAAAGTAGTCAAATGGTTAGCGGGGGTGAAGATAGAAATAGCTATGCAGAAAGTAGGTGCATTTTCTGTTTAAAAAAGCAATGTAGTGGATTTCCTCAAGCTTCTTTTCTTCCTTTTAACACATTTCTTTCTTCCCGTTGCATCATACACATCTCCCCTAGCAGTCCTGAGAGCAGATCTTAGGGAGATAGAGCTGCTTTAGGTGTGCCACAGTTATGAGGAATTCAGAGCAGAGTCACTTTTGGTCTCCTCACTACACCTCTATTTCCTCTCCTTGAGATTCCCGTGAGAACATTCTGGGAAATTTTCGTACCGTGAAGGCAGTAGGATGTGACTCTGGAGGTGGACACCTCAGTTTATGGCCTGGCTCGGCACTCTCCTGCTTTGTGATATAGACAAGTTACTGAGCTTCTGCCTGCCTCAGTTTCCTCAACTGTTAAATGGGGCAATAAGAGTAACAATCACAGGGGGTCTTTAGAGGATTGAATGACTCTAATGAACAGTGCCTGACTGTGTAGTAAATGCTCCAACAGTGCTAGCTATTACCGTTATAAATGGATGGCAGTCCTATGGTTGCCTGCCTCTTTAAGCTGTGGGAAAAAGAAAGGAATTCTAGACCTGGCCCTGTCTCTTCTAGATGACTGATCTGAGACAAGTTGATTCACTTGTCTGGACCTTGGTTTCCTCCTCTGTTAGTTGAAGTTGTTAAATAAGAAGAATCTCGTGGCATCTTTCAGTCTTCACAGTCTATGATTTTGTAGCTCTAGTTATGAATTTATCATGGAGTGGATTTAAGCAGGCCCATTTCCCACAAGAAAAGTACAGTCTGGGTCTGAACTCTGTCTTATTTCTAAACTACTCCATCTGCACTCTCTGTAGTTGTTTTGGGCAAGGGGCTTCCTTATTAAATGAAAATATTTGTGCTTTTCTCTCTCTTCAAGTACTCAGCAACATTCGACAACTTTGCTCCTGGGAATTCCCTCCTGCTGGTGCACACCGAACTGCCACCTGCCCCTGACATCCTCATAAGATGCGGGAGTCATGTGGGTCTGTCTCTTCCATTCCTTCCTTCACCTGGTCAGAACCAAGGCTGTGACTGGTTCTTCGATCACCAGTTGAGGCAACTCACCTATCTGGGTAAGTATCCAATGGGGATGAGTGTTTTGAGGACACATAGAAACCACCATTTACTCTTGAATTCCAGGCACTTGTGCTGGGAAGTGCTGAGGAGTGTGTGATGGTTAGGTGAGGGTGCTCTGCAATCAGACTGCCTGGGCTCAGATCCCAGCTGCAGCACCCACCAGCGACAGCGCACCGAGCAGGTGCTCTTCCTCCCTGAATCTCAGCCTCCTCCCCCGTAGAGCTGGAGAACCAGAGGACCTACCTCAAAGGACAGGAAATTAAATAAAGGACAACACACGGAACTTTTTAGCAGGGTGCCTAACCCACAGCAAGTGCTTAGTAAGCACTGGTGGTTATTAATATTTTTAATTCACTTTGTAGTGTTGTATTTGTAGTGAACAATCGCACGTGTAAAGATGGTTGGCTGATTATGGCCACGGATATAAGGAACAGCAGAGAGTACAAGGTGACAGCGACAGAGAGAGGCTGAATTGAGACTGAAGTTGCTGTGGGAGGTGAGAAGGAAAACCTTGGAAGGGAACCTGAGGTCAGGAAAAGGAGATGGCATGGACGGCTGATCTGAGGGCTGAGGGGTTGGCTGTGTCTGTCTTGTGTCAGGATTAGCCTCAGGACAAAGGACCCAGCAATGTCATTTCACAGGACCAGGAACCCTGATGCGATTGCAGAGTAACAGAGGGCAAGGAGATTTCCTCACCTTCTTATTGTGCATGTTTTGCAGGATCCAGTATGAGAGTCAGGACCATCCATTTCTTTTCTTTTGACTCCCTGGAGCTTATCTTATATTCCTTTTCCATACGCTGTCACTCTGAGCACAGGGTACGGAAAAGGTCACTCTGAGCACCGCGGTGTTCACCTGTACTAACCTCAGCTCACTGGGAGACCACTTCTTACAGTGGTGTGTAATGAGAAAGGAATTTGGCAAAGTGGGTGTCTAGAATGACAATTTTGTTATAAATTAGTCTTAATAGATACTGGTCAAATTCAGGGGACCTTATCAGTGTAGCAAGTTCCAGCCCCTGCCACAAACAAGGCATGGCCCTAAGGACTTGGAGGGCTGGGCCATGGTCCTGAGTTCTTTGTCTCTCTCTCACTTGTGCCTGACTGTATGCCAACTCAGTCTGGTCTAGAGGTGAGCCCTGGAACTGTGACATTTTGATAGCTTCAGAGATGAGACTCTGGTGCTTCCCTGGTATTTTTTTCAAGTCTTTACCAAACGAATTGTTGTATATTTTATTTGCACTGAATTGTACCATTAACATTTTATTTCTTATTTGATCCACCCATAAATGTAACCTAAAACTATAAAAACTCAGGACAGACAGAGATCCCTGAGATTGTTTTACCACTAGAGCTGCATACAGCCATAAGTAAGAGCAAGCATTGTTGCCATTAACTTTATAGCTATTTTCTTGAGATGTATTCTGGAATAAAATTTTAATTTGAATTGTTCTCTTGCTATTCCTTGGCATGTTTCTGAAGATCCTGTCTTGTCAATTGGTCAGATTTTGTTCATGAACTGTAAGCTAATTTTAATATTCACATAAATCAAATGTAATAAAAGAATTTATGGCACAAAGAAAAAAAATCAACTCATGCAGCTATGGATTTTCTTCCTCTTTGATAGCACTAGTAATTCAATTAATAGCAAGTTATACTATTGTACTATGTATACACATGTGGTATATACACATCTGTGTAAGTAGCTGTGTGTGTGGGCATATATACTTATGTGTACATGGACATCTGTATGTGTATATATATGATGTAGATGAATTTCAGTATAAAACATTTTTATGAAATAGACAGCCTTTATTAATTTTTTAAAATTCTCTGCATCAGAATATCCTACTAACTCTACCTTCAAATATGAATTGGGGAAAAAAATACCAGGAAGTCACATAGAGTTTGTCGAATGTTTAATAAACTTGGAGACCCTTGCTCCTTGAAGAAGATTCCCAGTAGTAGCTTTTATGGACATTGGTGCTTCCTTCATCCTCTGAGTGTATGGGGTAGACAAGTGGCTAGAAGCACTTCTGTTCCCATTCCTGGGCTGGCACAGTGAGGAGATGAGGACTCAGGAGGTAGTGAGGGTTGTAATGCTCCTCCACGGTGGTGACTCATACAGCTACGCTAGGTTATGTAGATTTGGTTATAATTTTGGATACCCTCTATGTAAAGTTTACAAGATCTGTAGGAAGGTGGTGATTAGGCTACCATGTTTTCTATAGACCTGCTTGCATTTCCCAATGCCATGATGGCAGTGAGGTAGTTGTTGTAGCTGGTACCCCATTAAGGCTCCAGTCAGTAGAGTTCCTGTTGTGTTCCATGCACTTTACATATTGATTAGATTGTTACTTTCAACTATTTTTTTTTTAGGTCACTTGATTGTATAGGACCATGCTGGGATAATTTACATAAAATAAATGTCAAGACTTCATAGTCTATGTTGGCATATTCCTGGGGTGAAAAAGCATGGGAAGAGTTGTGTAAATAGAAGTTTCATTTTATTGTAGGGAAGCTGCTTGACCTCCTTCAGGTCCGCAGAATTCCATGTCAGGTTTGCAGGGGGTGCAGCTCCTTTTCTTGGCTGGCATTTCATTCTGAGCGCTGCTTCACTGGCAATTGGCTGGCTTTCATTCATTGGTTGACCACTTCTAAGTGGACCATCTTTTGTCTTGTTTGTTTGCAACCTTACCACATCCCCCAGGATAGGAAGTTTTTAAAAAATCACAATTATCTTCATTTCCTCCATTTGGCTGCTTCATGTGTGATTGAAGATACATGACTCATCTTAGCCCCAGCTGAGGATGGAAAAGACCAGAACCCAGGCATTCTGGCTCCTGGCTGTGGGGCTCTCCACTAGAGTGTGCTGCCCACTAACTAATCATGGATCACTGACCAAAAACGGTGGGTGGAGGGGAGCGGGTGCTAGGCAGAGTTGTGGGAGAAAACTTCTCACTGATCCCTAGTGACAAAGAAAAAATCCTGCACATATAATATGTTCTGACCCTTGCATTTTTCTTCTCCACCAAGACAAGTTTTGTCTTTGTTCAGTAAACATCTTTATGGAGTGCAGGTTTTTTATTTTTATTTTTGAAAGCTCATGGCTAGAGCTTGGGGCTTAGGGTTTTAATCAGTGGCTGGCTGGCTATTTTACCTGGGGCATGGCGTTATAATTGCTCCATGCCTCAGTGGCTTCCTTTATACAATCAGGTTAAGAATATTTACTTGTTTCTTGGAATCATGGTACAAAATACCCAAACATATTAAAGTGTGATTTAGCATGCCATGTTACTTTACTAAAAAATTTCTCAATAGACTATTTCTCTAGAATTTTCCTTTGTGCACAGAAAATTAACGATATCATACGTCTTAAACTCGGTGTACATGTCATAACCTTTCTGAAAGGGTCTCTTTCTACCTCCTTTTACTAGATTTTGCGAGATAACTGAGATCCACAATAATATGACGCATATGATATATAGTTCCCATGATTGAAAACCAGTACCACTTAAGCAATTGTTATCCACAGAATAAGATAATACTGCTCATTTGAAAATATCTTTTAAGGAGATTGGTTCAAGTTGCCTTTCTAAAGCCCCCTGAGAATTTTGCTCAAGGAGCTACTTACAAAACAGACCACAGGTAAAGGACTTGTGCTGTAGTTTGTGTTAGGAACAATATTCAATGTGATAAACCATTATGAATGGCCATTCCCAACTTTGACTTCAATGCCATGCTTGGGAATGAGTATGGCTGTAGAACAAGTGTTGTTTTATATTTGCAAAGTCGGGAGAAAAAACCTGGCGAGCCCATTTTCCGTGTGTGCGATTTGATTCAGTGGCTGCTTCTGTCTCTGCGTTACAGAGCCAGTTTCCCGCTGCCTCTTTCCCTGCTGTTTTTTCCAGGGATGTTTCAGTTCATGGTGAACTATTTTTATTTTTTAGTTACATTAACGCTATGAAATAATTAGTCAGCTAATTAATCTGGTTTACAAGCTTTGTAGGATTCTTCAGCTGTCAGTCAGGCCCAGGCCCGAGGCCTACATGGAGTCTCGGCTCTCCTGCCCATGTGATTCCCGTTGCCATGGCTACTGGCTACATCTGCTGACACCCCACTCTCTATTTATTGCTTAATTAAGAATTTCACGCTCAGCCCTTATCTGCCTCTAAGAACAAGCGGCACACTGTTAAGAAATTCCGAATTTAGGCCCAGGCACAAGGAAAGCCTTTCTTATGGGCTTGGCTGCACGGAGCCTCTCTAACGATCCTCTCGGCATCCCAGCCGCCACCCTTCAATCAAAAATCATTAAATGGGGCAGAGATAATGAGCATGCAGCGTATCAAAAGAAGGATGTTTGCTTGGTCCAAAGGAGGAAAAGCTGCTAGGCCCATGCTCAGCTCCACTTCAAAGGGAGATGAGACCCCTCATCACTGGGGCCTGATAAAGCCTCATTTGTTCTGGGCTTGACTTATGCAAAAGGTCTGGTATGTCACAGTCCCATCTCACAGACGTGGGCTCCCCCACCTCTTGCCTCCACCTCCACCAGCCCCCTCCCCGGCCTTCCGCATGCTCGTGTGTCAGCACTTAGGCAGCTGGGTCCCCCAAAGCACCAGGGGGAGCGTGTAATCACTGACTCTCCACTCACAATGGCCACTTGTAGGGGGGTGGCCAGGAGGAGGTCTTCATCACAATGGGAACACAATTATTGCAGCTGCTAGGGAGGGCCATGCTTCTTCCTGTAGAAATAGAATAGGACTTGCCCAAAACAGGAGGGGAAGCTTGGGGGGAGATGGTGGGAGGTGAGGGGGTGGAGAAAACAATCTTGAGTTGATTATTCATATTCTGACTCTTGGAAGCCCGACGCGGAGCCAGTGGGGTTCCAGCAGCTGCTCGTACACAGCCTCCTTCTAATAATTGTACATTCTGTCAGGGGTCAACTTACTTTTGACCCTGTCCCTTTATATTGGTAAAAGGCTCTTTTAGGGCAAACTGTTGGGTTGTGGCAGGGCGCATTAAACACTCACAGCCCCTTCCCCTGCTCTAACCGCCCCCCCAGCAGCCGGTGATAAATTCATATCAGATGCTGCGCCATTCACAGTTGCCCTCCCGAGTTCACACAGCTCCCACTCGTGCGGCAGAAATGCAGCCGAGCTGGGACATTGTGTGCGGTGGCAGCTGAGAAGGTCCACCTGCGAGGCTCAGAGGCTCCTGCCGCACCACCTTCTGATCTGCCTGAAAAAGCCACATCTAGCCAGGCTGGCCAAAGCGTGTGTCCAAATGCCCCCCTCGCCAAATAAAGGCAGGCTGTTTGGAGAGCAGCCAGGGTTGTGGTCCATGAGGGCAAGAGGACTGAGGAAGGAGAGACAGATGGACTTTATTGTGTGCACCAAGTTGCCTTGAAGAGGTCACGTGACATCACGCAGATGGGTCAGAAAAGATGCTGTTAACATGCGGGATCCTGAAAACAAGGAACGCTTTCCTGAGTTTGAGGCTAGGGTTCTGATCCTACATGCGTAGGCTTCTCAACTGGTCTAGAAGACTTTATGCGACTCCCAGAGAAGGATGGAAGGAGGAGAGAGAACTCAACGGGCTCCCCAGAGATCTTGGGGAGGATTTTGGAGGCAGAGCAGAATCATAATCTTTTGCAACTCTGCAGCCATTTCCATGCTGAGGCCCTCTAAGGCAATCTGTAGCATTCTAGTTAATAAATTAATTTACATTCTTATAGAAAACTCATTCCTCAAAGATCCCCAAGGATTTTTGCCAGAAATGTAGAGGATTGACTTGAAGGAAATGCGGTTACCTTTGCGGCAAAAATATAGATAATGGAACAGAAACTGGGGATGGGAAAAGGGATTTTGCCTCTTGGTTAGAAACAACTTCTCCGAAAGGAAAAGGAAAGAAGGGAGAGAGAAAAGAAAAGAATGAGGGAGGGAAAGAAGGAAGGAAGGGAGGAAGGAAGGAAAGAAGGGAAGGAAATTTAGAAAGAAGTCAGAATCAAATATATTATTTTTAGGAATCGCACAGGCTAGGGAGCTAATTCTTAGCAGTGCTGAGTGGTTAAACTTAATTCTTGCAGGTCATAGGTGGTGCAACCACTATTAAAAATCAGCTTTTTGGCCGGGCGTGGTGGCTCACGCCTGTAATCCTAGCACTCTGGGAGGCCGAGGTGGGCGGATTGTTTGAGCTCAGGAGTTCGAGACAAGCTTGAGCAAGAGCGAGACCCTGTCTCTACCAAAAATAGAAAGAAATTA
>NW_012148507.1:2614136-2618818 GCF_000956105.1 Propithecus coquereli
ACAATAATATCCATAAATTCATGGGTTGAATGGATTAGTTGTTTTTTTCTAAAATATATTACAATTCATAGCTACTAAAATGAAACTTTTCATGCCACTAAAATCCTCACTACACATTTTATATTTTGGGAATATGATGCAGTCTGCAAGTTTTTGGTATAATTGATGAGAAGTAAGAACTGTGAACACAAGGATCTTTTCCATCTGGGTCTCTGTTCACTTTCTAAGAACACCTGCTCCTGAGAAAAAACCACGTTTTTGAGAGTATAGTACAGGAGAAGTTGTGTAATTCCTTAAATCAGTGTTTTTAAAACTTGCCTTATGGGTAAACCGCTGGAATGCTTGTTTTCAGGACCTTCCCTGGAGGTGCTGGCTCTGCAGGTCTGTGGCAGGGCCCAGGAAATGACCAGTACTTCCACAGAAGTATGGCACACATTGCTCTGAATCAGAATAACAATTGTTATTGTTCTCTGAGTTAATTAAGAAGGACGAATTGAGCTAGCTCTCAGGACTGTGGTTAATGCAGATATATCTGTCAGCATCTTGATCAAGTTCTTCGATGCTTAAAACAATTACACCGTTCCATGAATGCATGTAACTGGGATAATAGAAGGTGATCAGAGGATTTTCATATAATATTTCCATGAAGGACTTAGAAGATCATGTGTTACGAGGGCCAAGGTGGCTTCCATGATAGTGTCTGTGAGGCTGGAATCAGACAGGATTGTGGTCCTGTGAATCAAACTTCAGCTGCCCAGGGACCAGTTGACAAGGAAGCCTTCTCTGTGGCTGAGTTGAAGAGGTCACTTCTGGGGAATGAAGTCAAGTTTACTGCGTAGGACAGGAGAAAGAGCAGGCGTACGCAGGTATGTGGAGAAGATTTGACGGTATCGGACAGGGCGAGCTAAAGTGAAACTGCAGAGAGACCAGATCCAACAGCTGGCTCAGGGAGACAAAGCTGGAGTCTGGGTCTGGAGCAGACAGAGACAGAAATGGAAGCCGTGAGTCAGGGTGGGATGGCATGAAACTCGCAGGCACCAGTTACAGTTGCTGCTTTATGTTCTCTCATTGTGTAGTCAGTGGCTGAGTCACACTAGATAAATGTGGCCTGAATGAGAGATTCTAATATGTGCATAAATTGAAATGACAAAGTGAGAATGAGAATGTGAATGGAAGAGTGAAATAGGGAAAGAGTCTAAAATCTACTAAGATGCCATGTATTGTTTTTTTTTCCTTTTTAAATAGTTAGGTACTTATTTCTCCCTCCAAAATTTTAAGAGAGAATAATTAGACCTGCTTTGGGAGAGAAAGAATTAATTTTTCTCTTCCTTAGTGCCCTAATGAGGACAAAATTTATCAGACACGACACATTACTTTGGTAAGCGCTAGTATCACATCTAGTTTAGTAATTCACTTTCCTCTTACCAGGAATCATTTTCTTAGCACATTTTTCTCTTCCTCTTAGATGTCTGTGTTTATAGCAAGCTTAGATCATATAGCACTCATCAGAATAACTTGGCAATAATTGACCCAAAGAATTTTTTTTTCTTTTTGAGGATCAGATCTTCTTACAATCTGGGAAGGATCAACTGCGATGGGGCTCCGTTTATAAACAAGGAAGATTAACCATGCTCATATTACAAATACAAAATCAGAAATCACAAGCACTGAGAAAACATATGTACAATATCACAGCTTGTGGAAGGCTTTTAAACTCTTCCCAAGCCAATATCTTCATTCTCAAATGATTTTCATCCTTCTTTGTATTTATTCAAATTGGAAATGACACTTCACATTTACAGTCTTTTATAGAGTCAAAACACTTAACAAACTTTAGCAGATCTGGTTAAGTTGCTTACGGCTCTGTAATACTACAACTTACCATGATTAGGTGCAGCTGGAACAAGAGTAAAGAGAATAAAAGTATACTTTTTGAGCTTTGTTAACTGGCGCCCAGAATAATGAGCATGCTATGATGGCAATATTGCTAATGGCTAACATTTATTATTTATTATGTTCCAGGTTCTGTGCTAAGCATGTTCCGGATTATCCTATCTTTTCTTCTCAATAACCCCATGAGATAGATAGTATGATTATTTCCATTTTGGGATGAATTGAATGAGGTTCAGAAATGGTGAATAACTCAGCCCATATCTAGGAACCAGAAGAGCTAAGATTCAGATCCAGGCTGTAGGGCTCTAGCAACCACATTCTTCCCACCATCTCTGTTGTCTTTCATGACCTAGAAACGATGTTTGGGAAGAAATAGCCCCCTGGCCCTTACCCACATGCTCAGAACCAGCCACCAGAGGGACACGTAGAGGTGGTGCTATTAGAAACCAGACTCTTTGTGCACTGTACATTGTACGTTCGTATGTTGTACTTTTGTTAACTTTTCTCTACCTCCTTTGGTACTGAGACTATGTATCTTCTCTGAATGGCATTCGCACACTCAAATTTAATAAAACGAGCAATAGATTTTGAATATACTGTTTAGTTTTCCAATGTCTCTTTTGGGAAGGGGTTCTTCTGGGGGTGGAGGGCATTTGTACATGTGGAGAGGCTCAAGGAAATCAGTGGCCACTCTGTCCAGAAGCCATCAGCACATTGTTGTGGAAAGAGCTATAGACACAACAGAGCACTGAGGCAGAAAGCCTTGGCTTTCTGAGAACAGTGTGTGAGTAAGGGGTGAATTGAATGAAAGGGCGAGTGGAACAGCCTCTCATGAGAGGCAGCTACGTTGAGGGTTGGTCTTTTCAGTCTTAGGGATAATCATCACAGTGATATCTGCAATGCATTCATACTTATGGTATCTCTTTTCACTTAAGGGATTTTGGATACAGTGAATGTTTTCCCTCTACTTCAAATTTCTCTCATTTATCTAGTGGAAAAAATAATGTTTCCATTCTTCCCTCCCCCAAATCATTCCTCTTATAGGTATATATTATATTTCTTTTGGGTTAATTGTATCATTGTAAAATGACTGGAGTGGCTTTGAAAAAGACTCTTGACTTGTGACTATTATTACTTTCCTTACCTCAGTGGCTCTGTCTTATAAAGAAGAGGACACGGATATACTGAAATCTGCACACAGCTTGGAAACCATTAAGGATGACTTTTGTAACATCTTTAAATGAACTGATTTCCCTTTCCAAATGTTTCCTGGCATTTTTTTCTAAGTTACCTTTCTTAGAGTTTGATTCTATTGCAATATTTAATCCCTTTGTCCTGTAGAAGGGCATTCTATTATAACAGGCTTTTACTGGGTTGCATAAGCCATCTTTTCCATATTCTCTTTTCCTTTTCTTTCCATGGAAGCCCAACTTTTTAAATTATTTTGCCTTTTGGCTCCTTGAAGGGGATTATTTTCTAACTCTAAGAGAGTGGGCAGAATGTATAAATTGCCAGTTAAGTATACTAGGTACCCAGAGTAGAGCATTGTCAACTTAAGATTTCCAAATTGGTCCATGAAAATGAAGTCTCTACATTTCTAGCAATACCTGTCATAAGGTATATGAGAAAAGTCCCTCCCTTGAAAATTTGAAGACAACATTGACTATTGAGGCAATACTAAATTAATAGTTGATGCTCAATAAATATTTACTAAATTAACAATAAATATTTACAAATTGAGAACAAGTTTGGGATAAATACCACAGTATGGACTTAGAAGTGCTTTTCAACTTTACAGAATGCACAGATTGATGTGAACAGAAGTGGATGAGTTACACCTTATATTAAAAAAGGAATGAGACTGGCGGCTTTATTATTAAGTTAGAAAGATGGGTGAAATAAGCTACAGGATAAAGGAACGATTTAAGCAAAGTCTTGGAAGTGGTGATAAAAGCAGACCATGTCAATAGCATGTTGCCATTGTACCTGGTCTCAAGATGTGACGGTGTAAGGAGAAAGCCACAGGTTCATGCTTTTCATAATTGAAAACGTTTTTAGATAAGAAAATGACCAACATAAGAATAGAAGAATTGGAGAGGTCTCATCATGGATCTCTTTGGGGATCATTTTCTTTGTAATGTTCTGAAGCTTACGTTTTGTAATTAGAAAGAATGATCCTCGGTCTATTTCATCTGTGATGGAGGAAAGGTTTTAGGGTCCCAGGAAAACAAAAATGGAGAGCATGAGTTGGCTGAGGCCCCGAGGCTGCAGCCTTCAGCAGCATCCGGTCCTCCCATGGTGGGAGGTGCTGGCTCATGTGACATATGATAAGGCAGAAAGGTAATTAACCAATAAGAGACAAGGTGTGACCGAAAAATGGAGTTCGCGCACCTGATTACTAATTAATCAGGCGTGAGAGCACCTTGTAGATGCATTCACTATTTAATTATAGCAGCCTCTCTTGGCAAAGGAGCATATGCTCCCAGCTTAATCTACTGGTTTATACGACATCAAATTGTCATTATCAGAAAGAATCAGGCCTTTTGATTATTTCCACTAATTTATTGAACACTTAAAATTAATGAACCCCAGGCCTTTTAAATGTGCTCAGTTGGTTTGGAAGATGAGAAGAGAATGGGGGGTGGGGCACAGCCTTCATTAAAAGGACAATTTGTTTGGATAAAGGTAAAGCAAATACATTTCATGGATGATCTGAACTCTATTGGTGAAAAACACATGAATTCTAAAAGCTGAGCCTACAAAATGATGGAGAGGAAGTAGGATATGGG
>NW_012148507.1:2622193-2622719 GCF_000956105.1 Propithecus coquereli
AAAAGATAATATGAAACCAAAGATGAAAGGATTTTTAGAAACTCTATATTTCTTCTGTCTTTTAGGTATTATCTTAAAGGGGGAGATAGACCTTAGTGAATTTTGCTTACTAGTAAAGGGTGTTAAAGCCATGTCCTTACCAGGGCAAGAAAAAACCAGGATTTGAGGTTCCATGGAGCAGGTGTTTCCACTGACATCCCCAGGCAACTTATTTTTGAAATGCTGAAAGTAAATTGACTTTTCATATATCAGATCATTTAAAAATATACTACAGAAGCTTACTATTTAAAGCAATTTAAGTACAAAGTTCTTTGCAATATGGAGTACTTTGATGAACTAATCATCTAGTAATTTATTTCTTTTATTATATCAATGAGGAAACTAAAGCAAGTACATTGAAGACCTCACCAGGTTCATATTGTTAATTTGAGCAGAATCAAGTTCTAATTTATGTTACTGAGCCTATTTTAATGAACTTTCACCACCCCGTTAGACCTCCATGTAAAATTTTTTTTATTTTTCTTTG
>NW_012148507.1:2622769-2628397 GCF_000956105.1 Propithecus coquereli
ATAAGGCACATTCCCTTCGTAAAAGGACTAAGAGTAAAATAAAAGAAAGTAGCTGTGTTGTTTGCTTTATTGACATGACAGAATGAAGGAAGAATAAAACAAAACACACTGGCCACCTTCCGGTGCTTGGTGGTATGTCTGTGTCGCCGTTCACAGAGAGGTGAGGGGCAGGAACGAGTGGGCTGACCAATACAGACTTGAATTATTATTTTCATCCAGCTTCCCCATCATCCACTTCTCTTCCATGGAGGATGTAACTTTTTGAATAAACAAGCTCATCAGTCACTCCTATATGGAAAGGGAAAATCTGTTCTGTCTCAGCCATCTCTTTGATGAATCTAGCCAGCGGATTCGCCCTGGGCTACGGTTTTTCCTGCTAAGCAAGCTGTTTCCCCCACCCCATGCAGGAAGCAAGAGAAGCTTTTGAAGGTTGCCAAGCTTTTTGTATTCTTTGGGGTTTTTATGCAGAGCAAGGAGCAATCTTGGCCATCTTGCTTGGCACTGTAGTTGACTGTATCCACCGTATGCCCTGGCTCCTGGGAGCCCTGCCTTTCTCCATCATCTTCGTTCCTTTGTTCACGGTCAGCTCCTACGATTATAAGATGGGTCTGAATTCTCTGTGAAGCTTCTCTTAAAAGCACCCATCTTTGCTGTGGAGGGGAAGGAGGTGGGCACAGCCTTTGGATGGATAAGGTACTTTCCAATCAGCCCTTCAGTGTTACTATAAGAATCAGAAAGTTTAGATCTTTAAAATATACACAGTTATTATTCATTATTTTTAGCTTTCACGTGAAAACACAGGTGAGTAAAAAACACATGAAATATATAAAACATGAAATTCTTGCTTTTTGCTCATTGCCCCTTTCTTCTTCTCTAATAACCTCTCTTCTCACTCTAACAAATGGCCATTCACTGTGATTCACTGTGAGTGGCCAGCAGTTGAATCCATTGTGGCACGCAGTTTTGGACCTGATGCAAGAGCTTCCTTAGCTTGTTTTCCTTTCTGCTCTTTGGCAAACCTTTCCTGATACTGTGACCTCTGATTGGGTTGAATCTACCTCTTCTTTCTGCTTGTGGTTTTGCCCCTCTCTGAATTCTTCACCTTTTCCTGGCTCTCCTTGTTTCTTTCATTCCCAGCTTTCCTTGAATCAAGTCAGTTTGTCCACCTGAGTCTGACACAAAGTAGCTGCTCAGTAAGCCTTGTTTGGTTGAAGTGCATGAACTCAATGCTGCCGTCCATAATTTAATAGCAGAAATAAATTTTGGGGTTTGACAGGTTTGATGCAGTACCACTATAAGATTTTGCAGGTCTGTTATCTTTTGAACAGATTCCTAAGAATTATTAAATGATTTTTATAATTATGATAATGATGACGATAGTGGCAACTGTGATTTGAGTACTCAGTGAGTGTCGTGCACCATGCTAAGCGTTCTGTAAGAATTTTTCCCATAGGAAAATTCTTAATTCTCATAACTATTCTGTAAGTAAATTCTGTTATTATCCACCCCCTCTTTTCTTATAGCTATAGAGTCTGGAACACAGAGAGGTTAAGTAACTTGCTCAAGTTTTACTCAGCTAGTAAGTAAAGAAGCCAGGGCAGGTAATCAGGGAATTTAATTCCAGAACTCTAACTCTTTATTGTATCTTTTTCTTTTGTAGCTTTTTTTTTTTTTTTAAAAACTTACTGTTCCTACCTGCTGTGATTCATCCAAATCAGGCAACATATTATACTTATTTATACTTAATTTATACTTCTCTGTTTACTGTTACATTGTTCCCTTAACTTGGGATTTAAAAAACCCACAAAAATTACTATTTATTGAGTACCTACTATATGCCACATACTCTGAGGAAATTAACCTTACCACACTCACTTGGAAAAACTGGAGAAACTTCCCAGAGAGGTATCTAATAACAGTGAAGCTTTGGTAAAAGCATTTGTTTTGTGTCTGGTAGCAAATGTAGTTGTAATTCAAATTAATACCTCTTTCCAATTCAGTTTAATAAATATTTAACAAACATTCACTGTGTTCAAAGCATAGTTCCAGGTGCTCATGATCTGGGAATCCAATGGCAAGTAAGATACAGCTGTGACCTCAAACAGCTGGCGAGTTAGCTGGGTTAATAAAACACACGATACATAATAGTATAACTAATAGCTACAATGAATGCAGAATGTGTTTGGAATCAGAATGTCTCAGGAAAGTAGAGGAGAGGTGCCTTCATGGAGGAAGAGGCATTTGAAGTGGGATTTTGAAGGATGGGGTAAGAATTTGAGGGGCAGTTATGAGACGCAAGGACATCCCGGGGATCATTTAAGGCTGCGGTCACCAACTCTCTGGCTGTGGCCTGGTACCGGTCCATGGCCTGTTAGGAAACCAGGGCAGTGCACCTCCCCACCGTGCCCTCCCCATCCATGGAAAAATTGTCTTCCGTGAAACCGATCCCTGGTGCCAAAAAGGTTGGGGACAGCTGATTTAGTGGATATAGGATGGGCTGTCGCTGGGATAAAACCTGGGTGTACATTTAGATTCTGACATTTGCAACTGTGTGACATTGGGCAAGTTGTCAACTGTTCTGATCCTTATCTATAACATAAGGGCTATAATTAATATATCATAATGTTAAGAAGCTTAAATGAGATAACTTCAGTACACATGACCACTGCATAGAGCATCAGTATAATGGAATCATAGATGAAAGCTGTAATTTGTAAAGTATCAGGTGCTCTTTTCCTTCATTTTTCCATCTGGCTTCCCCTCTTGGCCTCTGGTATTAGCGACGTTTTGTATTTGCTTTCCAATGGCTTATTATTTAATTTTCACAACATCCTTGGGAGCTAAATAGGTAATAACTATTATTACAGTAAAAACCCATTTTTACATAATACGATTTTAATGGAACTGCTGATTTTACAAAATGAAAGTGACTGGTAAAGAAGATTTAAGTGATACTTTTGAACCTCTAATATAATTTTATGGTGTTTTGTGTATTTTAATTCATTAATAAAGGAAACGTGTAGAACATTCCCATCATTATTCAAATAGAATAGCATAATTTTTCAATAAAATTCTTAGGGTAAATTGCCTATTTCCATTTTCTGGGAAATCAATTTTATGGAATGACCTCAGACCCATCCTATTCCATAAAAATAGGACTTTACTGTACTAATAAAAGATATCACTATCTTAAGTATGGTACCATTTTCCTTCAAGGCGTCCCGTCTTTATAGACATTGGATTTTGAAAGAGCTGTAAATTCTTCTCTGTGGCATATTATATGGAGTAAGCCAAGGTAATCATGAAGAATTTGCTCTTTTAGTTTAGTTTGTGATAACTTTGCTTCATACAAACAAGTCTATCTGACTGTCTTTGCTTTCTAAATACTGGAAGAATTGGTCTAAATGCATTCTAGACTTCTTAAGCGGTAGGAACAAGCTCTATTCAACATGCTATGTGAATCTCAAACCTTCATGAAGAATAGCTGGCCAATTGACAAAATGATCCCCCTGGCTTTTACGCCTTGCCTTGTCCTGAGTTCACCTGGGAGGATTTTTGTAAGATGCTTCCAGTGCTTTCTCTGGAGGAGTTTCAGCCTTGGCAAGATGACACCTTTTTCACACAGGGCAGCCTTAACAGAAGGGAAATGTGTTATGATTCCACATGATAGGACTCTGTTTTGAAGGGTACAGATGTGATATCATGTAGCTTTCAGAGTCTTTTTTTGTATGAACATGGGAGAATTCACTGTTTCCTTTTCTACATTACTCTGAAGTATCTTTATATGAAGAGATGAACAGAAGTGTACTGTTTTTCTTTTGTAATAGTTCTGTTTGTTCTGATGTTCAAAATTCAGTACTTTAGATGTCAGAGAGGCTCATCAAAGCCATGTGATGTTCAAAGATGGCCATATTTAATGTATTTCCTTGTTAAATTATAAAGCATTATAATGGATTGGTGATATGAGGCAAGATGATCGTAAATCTAGAAGTCATATTTGAGGGGAGGAATTTCTATAAAATATTGTGATTATAGAATTATTGGCCTGATTTACTTTTTTCTTATCTGGGATTATATATAATTTAAGATGACAAACACATCCATAAAGATTTAGGTTTGCAACACCAATTAGAAACCAAACATAAATATTGGTCATGTTTCTATTAATAGAGCTTGAGTATTTCTCCGATTTTGGCCTTGTACCATTTGGATGGGACAGAAAAGATCTACATATCATCACTTCACTTATTCTGGATTAGAAGCAAGTGGAAGCAGAAGGAATTTAGGCCTGAACTATTGGAGTCCTTTCTATGATGTGCAGCATGAGAATGGCGACAGCTGGAGTGTGGGTGTTCTGGAACTCTATTATTACCTAGAAAACTATTCAGAAACCTAAAAGCGTAAAGTGTACATTTTATTTTGCTCATAATTTTGTGGGAAGGGGTAGGATGGGGTGTTCTTGTTTGGGTTCTTCCATGTTTAGCAATGAGCTGGTGGCTGGGCTGTGGTCCTAAGGTCGACTTGGCTGCAGGGTCTAAATTGGCTCACTCACACGGCTGGAAGTTGATTCTGATTATTGTCTGGGAGCTCAGCCAGGGCAGTCAGCTAAAAGTCCTCAGTTCCTCTCCTCATAGGTTCCTCTGTGGGGCTGCTTGGGCTTCCTCGCAGCATGGTGTCAGGATGTCAAGAAGGAGTAGCCAAAGAGAGAGTGCCCAAAGAGTGAGCAGTCCAAGAGACTTGGGTGGAAGCTGCGTGCCTACTGAGCCAGCCCTAGC
Source organism: Propithecus coquereli (assembly GCF_000956105.1). Classification (NCBI taxonomy): domain Eukaryota; kingdom Metazoa; phylum Chordata; class Mammalia; order Primates; family Indriidae; genus Propithecus; species Propithecus coquereli. The sequence goes on from NW_012148507.1 coordinate 2,627,545, forward strand.
AGCCTCAAAATATCAAGAGCATTACGTTGTATTGGTAAAGTAAGGCACTAAGGTTAGCCCAGTTCAGGGGAGAATTAGGCTCCATTTCTCAATGGGAGGAGTAGCAAAGAATTTGCAGCTGTCTTTAATCTACCACTGTGTGTGTGTTTCTGTGTGTATGTGTGCATGTACATAATTAAGAGCAGATGTACCTGACTTAATTCAATTCAAAAGGTGTTCTAGAGCCTGCTAAATTTGTGCTGTCCTCCCTATTGGGCAGACTTTATTTAGACTCTGTCAGCTTTCATGAATCAGAAATTGCAGAACACCGGGAGACAGCCTGGTCAAAGGATTTTAGTTTCTTTATTTTTTTACTACCTGTATTGCTTCGTTTTAATTACAATGCCTTTTCTCTGCCTGAAAGTGGTATTCTTCATCCCTCCGGACATAATTACGCCCCTGGTTTGGAATTGTACACTTTGAGATGGGGGTGCGGCAACCTGTGGTCAAATCAGTACATGTGTGACTAGAAGACTCTTGTCGAGAGAGAGGGGTATGGTAGAATGAGGAGAGAAAGGAAGAATATTTTGAGCATTTTCTTTTAGGGCAGAAATTAAAGGTTCAGGGAGACATCAGTCAAACTGTTCTTCGATTTTATTTAGAACTTGAATGAGTAAGCTATTCTTTCAGGTACTCTTGATGTAGAAACTTTAGCATTTTTATCAAGTAAAAATAAACAAATAGGCTGGGCGCGGTGGCTCACGCCTGTAATCCTAGCTCTTTGGGAGGCCGAGGCGGGTGGATTGTTTGAGCTCAGGAGTTCAAAACCAGCCTGAGCAAGAGCAAGACTCCGTCTCTACTAAAAATAGGAAGA
>NW_012148507.1:2628447-2630831 GCF_000956105.1 Propithecus coquereli
CTTGCCTCGGGTAAGTTCTGCAGCCTGTCACTTACCATCTTCTAGCTGTGGTTCGGCAACACCAAACTTCTTATTGTTCCTCTACTTGATCTCCCATTTTTTTGTCTCTGCTCATACTCATCCCTTGTCTGCAGTGCAAGCCCCTTGCCATACCCTCATCACAACCTCCCCTTTACTTGTAGAACTTCTAGACATTTAAAATGCAACTCAGAGACTACCTCCTTCTGGAAGCTTCTCCCAGCAAGGTCTTGCATTCTTTCTTGGTCAGGCACCATCAAAGAGAACTCCCCTCCATGCCTGTGTATGTTTTTATCCTCCCAATATTTACCAACATGACACTATTAGCTTCTTGGAGGCATGAGTGGCATTTTATTTCTTTTTGTATCCCTACTCTTTTAGGCAGTTCTAATAAAGAAAGTGCTCACAAGTCATGCTTCTGAAATTAGCAAGCGATGGATGAGGTCCCCTCTCTCCCATCAAAAGAGGAGGGCTTTTCATCCTACCCTTTTGAGACAATCTCTCTGCCCTTCTGACTCTGCACCAGTGACCACATCCCAGAAAAGAACAAGTGGATATAGTTTAGTGTGGTGTTAGGCATGACATGCCACTGGACAGTCCCCACTGGAAATTATTAGATTCAGGTTTCAATTCTCTGATGAAGATGCCAGTAAAATGATTGAAAAGAAAATGCCATTTGATCATCAAAGGCAGAATCAATAAAAACCAGTTGGAATGTATGATCTTTGAGTGAGCTACTGCCCTGAAAAGTCTCGAGATTATTACCATGACTTTAATATGCATTAAGAGCTGTGGGAAGATCATACCCTTTGACTCAGTCATTCCATTGAGGAATCTATTTGAGGAAGATAATCAGGATTATTGGAAGATTTGCATAGGGATAATTAACACCACATTATTTACAACTAAATAGAAGTGGAAAGAGCCTAATGCCAGACATTAGAGATTAAATGAATTATGGGTTTTTATATGATATGCAGCCACTGAAACAATGTTTGTAAGAATTTTTAATGATATTACAAAATGCATAGGAAAAATGGCTAAGCTAAGCAAAATAAGACCTGAAATAAAAACTTGATATGGTACAATCTCAATCATGTAAAAATACTGAGAAATTCTGAAAGGAAACACAAATAAAAGGTTAATGACAATTATTGAAAAGTGGTACGATTATAGGCAATTATTATTTTTTCTTTATTTGCATTTACCAAATATTTCATGATAAGCATATGTACTATTTATAATAAGGTAAAACACAAATGTTTAGTAATAAGAGTGGAATGTATATTTTCCAGAAGTGAAGGTAATCTAAGGATCGACTAATTACTTTGTTTTTTAGCTGATAAATGTTTTTCTAGAAGTTTATAAAATAATAAAAGGCAGCTACTTTGGGAAGTGAAAATACCACCAGCATCCTAAAATAAGGATAGAATTTGGACGTTATCAAAATTGTGAATTAGATTTTTACAATTAACTTTGCTATATTCTTTTATTTTGTAGCTTCTACCTCTGCTCCTGAATCAGCTTTAAAATGGTCGCTCCCTGACACATGGCAAGGTGTGGAAGAGGGCTGGGGAGGGCACAACCACACCATTCCAGGCCCTGGGGATGACGTCCTGATTTTACCCAGTGAGTAAAAACCACCCATGAGATAAATCACAGACAGACTAAACCAGGCCAAATCTGATTGGGGATCATGTTTCATTTATCGTGTACAACACAGTAAAGAGTATGAAAATAAATAGGCACTTAATGTTTACAGCTCTCTTTTATGGGTTAATGCAGGAGAGGCATTTCACAGTGCAATGAAACCCAGAAAAAATAGCCCAGCCTACCTTCATTAAAATTAATCATCATGCTGAAATAATCCACTAATCGAATAATTTTCTCCATGTATCAGAGAACAGATTTACAGGTTCTAATATCCTTAAGTTTGAAAGACACAGAGCATATGAAAGAGAACAATTTACAAATGCCTCCTTATCTTTTACCTTTGTGAGTTTTTACATATAGAACTGAGGAAAATGACAAGCTCTTTTGTTGCCATGATTTCTCAAAATTGCAAAGAAGAAATAGATTAAGAAGACAGAAGCTTATTATCCATCCATCGTCTATCTAGATCTACCTCCCAATAAACATATAATTCCTTAGATATACAGAAACACACACTCATAAAATTATTCTTCCTTAACAGAAAGATTTTGAAGTCTCAGAAAATCTCTCTAGCCTGAGAAGAAAATGTATTTCCTAGAACAATTATATTTCCCCCACAAGACCTAATTCCGTATATGGTTTAATTTGAACATCTTAAGGTAATAGTGAATAAAAGAAAATCTATAATGGAAGAACATTTGGTCATCCATAAA
>NW_012148507.1:2643006-2653958 GCF_000956105.1 Propithecus coquereli
ATGTAAAAATATAGATACATAAAATTGTCGAGCTGGCAGAAAACTTATTGGCTATCTAATCCAACTAAAATGAAGTAAGGTAATGCAAGTGTTTTATAAATGGTAAAATGCTGTGAAATGTTAATATTATTGCCCAAACCTATATGTTGTTTTGTACCAAAGCTAAGAGTAGAATTTTAGTCTCCTTGTTTCAACCAGTATTGCAAATTGCCTCCTAAAATTTATTAGAAGAAATACTATTGCTTTATATGTTGTGTCCCTAAAATAGAATTGTATTTGTGAGACACAACGCTGGGAGGCTAGGAAGTTCCTTCTAGTTGCAATAGCTGTGACTCCAATGGCTTCTCCCGAATGAGTAGCTGTGGTACCTTAACTTACTGAGCAAGGCCTGTGGCACAGTGCCCTTGCCAGGGTGGACAACCAGGAGTTGGAACTTTTTTAAAAAATATTCTTCCAATTATGTATGTTTTCCCCATAAAAATGAAATTTCATTTAAAACAACAGCAGAATTTTTTTCCCTATAATTGACAAAAAGAGCATTAAAAACATAAATATGTTGAAATAGGTTGGCATCCTTTCTCTAATGTCAGTTTGTCAATCTCTGCTTGACTCAAGCATCGTGCTTGTTTCTGGGCTAATTAAAACTCACTTAGAATCTTCTCTTGGGATCCAATGTCACGTAGGCCCTGACACTCTTTATAGCTTGCTAACTTGCTGGAACTAATTACAGTTTTACTCTAATTGGGTGGTTTGACAAACCTTGTCTTGTCCTCACTCACCTGAGAAACACACCCAGTGTCATAATCCATTAGTATTAGTAACATAGATTGCAGCAGTTTTTCTAGGAGGGGCACACTTCTCCAGGATATAAAGATCATAATTTGGTTGGGGTATTGGCAAGTGCGAAATACATAAGAGACCCAGGCTTTATCTTGGCAATTACCCCCACGTAGAGAATAACTTTTACAACTTCATGTGCTCATGCCTCAGTCTCCCAGAGGTGTAACCCTACTGGGCACCTTGTGTTACAGTCTAAGAGGAACCTAACGGGTATCCCTGTAAAACACCCATGATCGTTTTTCTTCAGTTGCAGTAGGTGGGATTTTTTTTTGCTGCTATAGCAACTTCTTTCTCTTACATAACTTCTGCAAAGTTCCATATGCAGTTTGCACTATTTCTCATAGGAACTATGCATTACTCCATTCAGGACTCTTAAGTATGTAGCTTGACCTTAATAATACAAATTATAGGCTTTGTAGTAGCAGTACATGCAACGGTGATTGCTATGGGAAAATATTATGTATGTATCATAAACTTGATAGGAAACAAAATTGGCAGGACTTGGCAATTTAACAATTGTAAAAGAGAAAGGAAAATGAGGCTAAAAAGATGACCAGAACTTTTGCACAAAGGAGAATGGCCAGTGGTGCCATCAACTGGAATAGAAGATGCAGGGCAAGGGAGTGGGTTTAGCAGGGAGGATAATAAATTCCATCATAGACATATGTTAAATTTCACACGCAGATGCCTAGATGGTAATAGGAAATGTGGACCAGGAGTTTGGAAGGAAAGCCAGTTGGAAATCTGGATTAGGGTTTGGTAATCCTCAGAAGGGTTGATTTAGGAAGCCTTGAGGATTGAATGAAGTTTAGAGATACCGCAGTGAGATATAAGGAAGAGATAGAAGACAACACCTTGGGGGAAATTCTATTATAATTTAAACTGCAGGAAGAGATATCAGAGGAGTACTCATGAAATCAGGAGAATGAGGATAACAGAAGGCAAGAAAAGGGCAATAACAAGATGATGGAGGTGGTTAATGGTAAACGTTCCAAGGAGGACTAGGAGAATGGTAATTTAGAAATTGCCTGAGAATGATATACTGCCTGCAGACTCCCACAGATCATACGCAAAATCTAATGCAACATCTCTTGATTGTCTTACAGTTTTACACATCTGGATTGGATCAATGTCTTCAAGGATCCCCATATCTTTGTTAAAATTAAAAGAAATTACTCCCTGGTGAGATAGCAGAATTCTAGGGGGGCAGCCAGGTTGTCACTCTCTGGTTAGAATACTATCAAGTGTTCTAAATGAATAGGCTCATGTGACAAGTTCAGCCAACTACACTGATTAACTTGTACAGCTCAATCAGTTTGACTGGGGAAATAGAATAGGCTATGTCCCGTAAGATATCACTGTCATTTCCTAAAGGGGTACAGTATTGTGAAACTATGAAACAATACAACAGTTTTTTTTTTTTTTTCAATTAGGGGATTGTGTATAAATCTTACAATGAGTTCACTTCTGGATATAAGAATTGAAGTTCACATCATTTAAAACAGGCAACATTAGTCTATCACAGACCATTGGTTAATTAATTTCAGTTCTAGAATACTGAGAGTAGCATCCACAAATTTTGATATTTATTTTGGGATGGTGATATGAGAAACTAATCTCTTTAAAATTATCAGTAAATTGAATGACTAGCTCCTCTAGTTTGCCTAGGACTGAGGGTTTCCTGGGACACAGGAATGTTAGTGCTAAAACTTGGAAAGTCAGAGGCAAACCAGGAAGAGTGGGTCATTCTGTTAAGAAATCATCTTTAAAGTTCATACCAACCCCATATTCTATGATTTGCACTGTAACAAATTTGCTGAGGGTTAATGAAATTTTTCCCTGATTTAAATGCATAAACTTACATTTTACCTAGTTTTATTCCCCCAAGAACTTTGTCCCATGGAATTAATATTCTTTGAGGAGTCTTACACAGGCATTTCTTACAAGAGGAGGGGACCTGAGTGATTGCATATGTATTTTACCCTCCTGGTAGGGGTTGGGGAAGTAGAAGCCAAGCAAGGAACAGCTGCCCACAGGGGTTTTTAATGCAGAGCAGGGCTTTTTTCACTTGCTTTAATTGAATTACTTCTTTTTTCTTGCTTTATGGTCTGTTTTCCATGCAGATATTTTTGAAATGTAGAGTTAAATAATTCATGATTTCCCAATTATTGGTTTAGGTATAGTCACTGTTTCTTGAGTTGATTATACTCCCTTGAGGGAGCTTTGGAGTCTCCTCAGATGTAGAGATTTAAAGATAAGAAGTTTGCCCAAGTGATGAGGCCATTGTAGGTACAGCTACATTTGCCCAAGTGATGAGGCCAGCAGAGGCAGGGACAGCATACGTCGTTCATTGTTGACCCTTGGGTTACCAAGGGTTCTTAACTTTCCCTGTGTCCTAGGTCCTGCTGACAGTCTGGTGAAGCCTAGATCTGTTCTCAGAATAATGTTTTTGATACACAAGATTGAATTACAAAAGAAGCCAGTTTTACTGATATAGCTATAAAAATATTAAAAATAAAATTTGTGATACAATAATGTGCTTCCTTATTAGAGGATTAAATAATAATATCTAATTCTGGTTCTAATAACCATCATAATTTCAATGTCACCATTGTGGATATTCTCTTACAAGGGCTACCATAAATCTGGTCTCTTCCTGGAAATGCGTGCTGCTCTTCCCATGGAGAAGTGGGGCTCACTCCCCTCCCCTTGAAATTGGGCTGGCCTCAGTGACTAGCTTGACTGATGGAATGTAGGAGTAGTGTTCTGGGACTTTGAAGGCTAGATCAGAAGAACCCTTGCATTATAAGACCTTTATGCCTGGGTGTCTCACTTGCTATCGGGATACTTACTCCCTTTTGGAACACAGCCCTCAGGCTAAAGGAATCAAAATCACATGACAAGACCATGTTTGTCACACTGCAGCCCCCACTAAACTGCAGTCAGTAGCCAACATCAATTTCCAGCCATGTAAGTGATCTATCTTGGATGCCAGGCCTGTTGAGCCCAGTAGTGGGTCTTGGTGAAATTCTTAGGTTTTCTTTACTTGATCTGGAAAGACAATAACAATCTCCTGTTTTATTCTGAGGTCAATGTTATTCAGGATTTTGTATGTGTATTAAATAATGATTCCTTAGAAGGAGCACTCTAATGTTCAGTTCATTAAGATTACACATGGGCACCGGTGGAATCAATGGTCCACGTGCTATCCAAGAGAGCTGAAAAAAATTACAACTCCTCTTCAAAGTGAGCATTATCCCTTTTCCAAAATTGATTTACACTTATTTTATCACTGTCATTTGCATAATGTTTGTGATAGTAAATCAGAGTTCAGAAATCATGCATTTAATGAGCAACTATTTACTAGGCACATCACTTATTATGTGCTGGACCTTTGCCTTATGTTGGAGATAAAACGGTGAACAAAACAGTTCCAATACCTACCTGGAACTTACTGCCTAGTGGGGGAGACAGAAATGTAATCAAACATAATTAAAAACTAATAAAACTAACAAATATTGTGCTATAGAAAACCATAGAGAGTTATGAAAGCATATACCATGGGTACCTGGACTGAAATAGAAATGAATCCAATTATAATCCATATTTTAAGGCTAAAAACAACCTTTTGATATTAAGTATTATCATACTAATAAGAAATTAACCCAGGATTTCTCAAAGTGTTTCCTTTGAAACTAGCTCTTTATAAGCAACATGTGGAAAAAGATAAACAAGTCAAATAAGTTTGAAAAACTGTGGACCAAGCATGGATAAATAAATTTTTTTGTATCTAGTCTTTTCAAAGCTTTTTGTATGAAAATATGGGTTGTGTAACTTTCATAGGGGGTTATAGTATTCACAGGGTAGCTCATCATGCCGGGCTTCAGGGAAATGCTTTGAGTACAAAGTACTTTCACACCTAATCAAACTCATAATCATTCTGTGAGGTTAGGTATCCGGTTATATAAGGAAGAATAAGTCTTCTGTTAATAACAAAGATCTGAAAAATTGAAGTTTATATTTCTGTTCCATGAAAGTCTGTTCCATGGTGTCAGAGACTTGGACTCTTTCTATCTTTTTGTCCACCAGTGTTGTTTTCATTACCAAAGTCACTCTGTGGTCCAACATGTGTGCTGAAGCACCAGCCATTGCAACCACATTCCAGGCAGCAGAAAGGAGAAAGGAGTTTTCTTGTAAGTCTTGCATGACATTTCTCTTTACATCTTATTAGCCTGAACTTCGACAGTGGCCGCATCTAACTGCAAAAAGAGTCTAGGAAATATAGTCTTTTGGTTATGTGACAATATATTTAGCTAAAAATTGGAGTTCTTATTACTAAGGAAAGAGAAAATAAATACTGGGAGGCTGCTAGTGGTCTCTGCCACAGTTTCTTATTCATTTTACAGCTGAGGAAAATGGTCCCAAAGAGGCACGCCCAAGAAAGAGCTAAGAGATCATAGAGATGGCGGAGTAGACTCTAGGCCTCCAGATTCCTTGAATCTGTCTGGTTCATTACACTGCTTCTATTTAAACAAGTGGGAAGAATTAAAATAGAGCCTTTCAAAGGCTGTGCTATTAAGGTCATGGTAATATATACAGATAGCACCATTATAAAATATATTCTAAGAGAACATATGTTTTTTAAAGGCATATTCCTAGATTTGGAAATTAATGGCATTTGATTAACAAAAAACCATAAGCTGTCTGTGAATGCCTTTTGTTTTGGCTGCATCACTCAGGTCGGGACTCTGTCTGTCAGGCTCCTGTGCACTGCAGGGCCTGCTCTGTGTCTAATGGCTCATCCTTGCTTTTCTTCATTTGTAACATCAGCGATGCTCTGCAAGCCCTGAATCTCCTTTGAAACCATCTGTTTGCCTCTTTATTTACATGATAACGTCACCTGATGGCAATTTAGTGTCTGGATTAAAAAACATTGCTCTTACCTAGATTGTGCTGGGGTTTTGTCTGGCTTAATGGCAGTGGGCTAAGCCATCTGACTGCATTTTTCAGGCAGCAGTAGTGTGTGGAGAGACAGTGTCTGTGAAGCCCATGCACAGAAGCAGTGAGTGTTCTGTGCTGTGCCAGGGCTGGCTGGGCTGTGCTCAGCGGTGCAAATGGCAGGCACCTCTCTGCTGCCTTCCACCAATAAAGCCCTCTCATCTTTGCACTCCCGGTGTCCAGCGTAGCTCCAGAACAGTAGATGTTCTTTGTATATGTGTTAAATTAGTGAGTAAATGAATGAATGAATGAATGAATGGTGGATTGGATGGAATGCCAATAAAATCCCAGCTCCTTCCTTCCATTCATGTTGATGGCATAATTGCTGGATTTGCCGTTGGCATAGTGATACTGAATGTCTTGGGGAGGTTGATCTGGGGACATGGCTGTAGTCCTGAATCAGGACTCGGGGACTGATACAGAAGGCCCATTCCCTCTCCCCACGGCCCATCATGGGGCAGGAAGTGGTGTGTGGCAGCTCTTTCTTCTAGAGAGATCGAAGGAATGAGTGTCCACAGCAGAGTAGCCTCTCACTGGTTCAGGTGTTGATAATTTCACTCCTCATCATAACGGCAATTTTTCTTACTAAAACTCCGTGGAAAAGGGAAGCGAGCACAGTCCTTGATGGCACAAATCTTATAAATAGGATTTAAGTTTAGCAAGGTCACCTCTAGCAGGGAAATAGAGGCACATACTTCTGATATACAGTGGTTCCCAAATTGATGACTTCTGAATTCTCCTGATGGAAAACTAAAAAATCATCTTTTCAAAAAACGAGACTGTCTCTGAGATGTGAGGGCTCCAGTAATATGGGGAAAGAACTTCCAGAGCCAGAGCTATCCTGGAATCCTCATGACTCCCCACTGCTCCTCGGGTGAAACGTCCTGCCTCTATCCCCCGACTCCACCCCAGGTTGCTTTTCATGTCCTGGGAAAGGGATCAAGAGGCTGCTTCATATTCTGAGTTGTCCTTCACCCTCACGTTGACCATCCGGCCACGGTCTATGGGTTCAACTTCTTATGGGCTACACAGGCCTCCACGTGGACTCGGGCATGTTACCTCATTGCCATCCTTGATGGCTCCCTTTGTCTCTATTTCTCTTTGTTGATTTGGTTTAATGAAGGCCTGTAGGGGCCGTCCCTGGGCAAAATTGGCTTAAGCCCAGAGTCAGCGAAACTGGATGTGCTCTCCTTGGCGCCAGAGGTCAACAGGTCCACACACGGCCTGTTGGACAAACAGAACTATTCCTCATGACAGATAGCTTTATGATAGATAACCAAGCGCCTGGGGTCTTGCAAACAAGCCAAGGCATCTCATTGTCCTGCATACGGTAATGAGATAAAGAAGTTAAGATACAAGAAGTTAAGATGCAAACGTCTGCTTCCCTTAAGCAGTCTGGAAGGGATGAAAATGTGTTTCCTCAAGACGCCCAAGGTAGTCATGTACCAGGAAGTAGCTGCCGGACATAGAAAAAGTATATAATAAAGCGACTGGTAGAATTGTCTACTGCAGTCTTGTATGTCCTTGTGTGTGTTTGTGTGTTTCTTTCTGTGTCCATCCCTCGTTCTGCAATCCGGGCCGCGACAAGGCCTGCTGATATCTACGTGCAAACACACAGAGCGTAGGGGAGGTGGGTGCAGGTCTTCCTTAGCTGTCTCGTGCAGGGGGCTTCCAAAACGGAATGTGAAAGATGACGCATGAAAGAGCAGACAGAAAATATTAGAACCTTTATTTTCATTTGTTTTTATCCTATCCTTTGAAATACTTCTCTTTGTATATGTTTTATTATGCAGATAATATTTATTACCTTAGTATTGTGGTACATGTATGTAATTACCAATGTATCAATGCATTTATAAGCGAATACCTAATATTGGGAAAATATGGTAACATTTTACTCTCTGAGAAAAGAAATGTTTGGCATTTATTTGAGTTTTAACACCACGTTAGTGTTTATTTACTGTAGTAAGAGTCTCCTATAAAGACGTATGTTAGTAAAATATGTGCTATATATGGTACACATTGTTATATATCTATACGGTTTTATATAAGATTTTAAAACTAAGTGACAAAATATAAAATTAGAAATTTGACTTCAGGGACCAGAGGTAAGGCCAGACTATGAATCTAAAAGAATTTTATTTTTCTCTTGTTTTATATTGGAAATAAGTTAACCTTTATGGAAACCTGAAAATACTTGTCAAAAACAAGAAGTTTTAATTTTCCTGAGGTCTTGGCCTTGGGTAATGATGTCGTATAATATTTGGGGGGCTTTCCAAAGCTTTCAGGGTCGGCTTAAAACTTGTTTGTTTGAACTGCAGAATCTCTTGTGATCTGGCATCATCGTGCGCTACTTCCCCTGCGTGGGTCCCTGCCCCGTGACACTTACCTACGTACCATCATTGGATGGAACTATTTCTCCTTTCCTTTCTTTGTACTCGCTCTTCTCACTGCCTAAACTGTTTCCACTTCTCCTTTCTTTTTCCTTCTCCTTCTCCACCCTGTTCCTTTTTGTCCTTTAACACTCAACTTAGTGTCACCTCTTCTAGAAAGTGTCCCCGAATCCCCATCTAATGCTCCTTTCCCTGAGTTCCTGCAACACCTTGGGCATATTTTTGTCGTATACCCTTATTCTGTAATTGTTATTTAGGCTTGTGTCACCTTGCGAACAAAGGTTATGTCTTATTTGACTTTATATATCTCTCATGCAAAGCACAGGATTTGGCATATAGCAGAATTCAACAAATGCTAGATTGAATAAATGAAAGTGTGAGATGCAGTCACTGACTGGTCAGCCCCTACTAAAATATTTCTAGGGATTTTGGAAACTGAAGGGGGAGATGTCACTGTCACACTGACAATCTTGGCAAACAAGGATTGGGTCAGTCCCTAAGAACCTTAGCAACTGACTAGGAGCTGCTGATCTTGTTGGGTAGTCCTGGTGGTCTGCTGCACGACCTGGTTTGGGAGTCATTCTACACCAGCGTTTATTTAGAATCCCTGGGCCAGAAACTTCTGCTTGTGAGATGTGCTTTCCTGCAGGTAAGATGATGCACTAAGCAAGAGAGAGTGGGCTCATTCCTTTTCTTAATGGAGTTCTCTGAACTCTAGTATTCCCCACAGGCGCCTCATTTCCCTTCTCCCCCGGTGAGCTGCTGGCCTTTCTTTCTAGCTCCTCCACACAGCTTGCTGCCTCCCTCCTCCCTGCACCTTCCACCTGAGCGGTTGATGGGCCTCCTGTGGCTCAGCACCTGAGGAGCGGGTGGGCCGGTGTGGCTCACCAGCCGGGAGTTCAGTGCTCTCTGGGGATTTACGGCCTCCTCAGCCCCTGGGCCTCCTGCGGCTCAGCATCTAGGTGCTTAACACACCCCCTGTGGTTTTAGCTCAGGAGCAGCTTGTGGATCTTCTGTTTGCTGTGAAGCACTTTCAGAGGTTACCTTTTCTCATTTGTAGAGTGTGCATGCACCTGTTTTTGTTTATTTTCTTTTTTTGGTGAAACTCTAAAAGGAAGAGTGTAAATGAATAAATGCTGAAGCTGGCTTAGAACTATGACTTCGGCTCCTGTGAAGAAGCTCGCGTTTCATTCGCCGTTTGCAGCGCGAGGCCTAAATCCTAGTGCGGTGAGGAAATTATTTGTGACTGAGGGAACAGGAGAGTAACACTTAGACTCCTAGTGTATGCACCTGGCATGCATGTAACCCGTGTAACGATATTTTGCCAGACTGAATGAATCAAAAGGCTTCTAATACTTCTTAGGTTATCTTATTCATCTGAAAGTGTCACTTGAGGGAAGGTTTTAGGCAGAGCAGCCTGGCCCTCTAGTTCAAGTGGAACAGGAAGGAAATGGTTAAAGGATTTTAAACTGTTAAAGGGGGCTTTTACATTTTTCTGGGAAAGCAGCAGTTTGCATGGAAATCACAGCTTTTATACATTAAGTATGGTTATGAGCCTCTTCCCCAAAGCTCTTCGAGAAAGGTAGACTTTTTTTTCCCCCCCAGAGGAAAAGGAGAACCAGGACCAAAGACTCATGTAGCTTCATGCCAAGGATTTTCAGGTAGTAAAGAGAAGAGAGAGACTGGCTGGTTCCCAGAAAATAGAACATCTCATTGATAACATAGTTTTTGCCACATCATGTTTAGTACAAACCTTACCCAGAAAGGAAAAACTTTAACCATGATTTTATAATCTCTACTATTCCAGTATCTTCTTTTCCGCATCCTATTCCAACTTCTTCATCACAGGTAAGCTCAAATCACGTTGCATTAGTAACGGACCATGCCAGAATTTGAGTGCCAAGTGCTGTACTTGCCTTTTCAAGATCCCAGGTTACTTGAATAACACCAGTCGGAGGGGCTAGGTTAAAATCAGAAGGCCGTAAAATACTACCTGCACAAAATGATGCAGGAAATAGTAGAGGTATTCAAATATAATTTTTTGAGCCAAAAATGGGAACAAGTTATTTACATATAAGGCTATAGAAGCTTATGACACACTGAGGAAATATTAGTTCATTTAATAATAGGAACAGTAATTAGAGTATGGTGATAACAATGGTAGTACTAGTACTAGTAATAATATGTTGATTATTATTAGATAATATTTAATATGAGTTCAGTTTTTTCACGTACCTGGCACTGTGTTAAATATTTATGTTATCTCACTAAAGCTTCATAAAGACAGTGTGACATTAGTACCATGTTTTACATACAGGGAAACCAAGATTGAGAGCTGAAGATCTTAAACTTCAGCATGTATAAGAATCAACAGAGAAGATTTTAAAATGCTAGTAATCTATATTTTGAACCAGCTCTGCAAGAGGTACTGAAGTAGGAAATCCATGGATCACACTTTGGAAAAACCTTGGCTCAGGGGATAATACTCCCTGGGCCCCACAGCCAGAAAGTGGCTGTGTAGGATTTGAATCCAGGGATGTCTCCTTCCTGCCACTCTATCCAAACTGGCATCCGTGCTGCTTTGCACCTAAATGAAGGTTCAATATTTTCCTTGTTTGTCTCATATATCCAATTCTATATAACTATTGGACATCCTTACAATTAATATTAGCTTTCTGTTACTTTATTCTTTTAAAAATTTTTAAATAATACCTTTTTTCT
>NW_012148507.1:2654813-2656930 GCF_000956105.1 Propithecus coquereli
TATGAAGCACCGTTACTCTCTCTTATCAGGTCCCTGAGGAGGAGATCATGAAGCTGATTGGTAGAGGGACACAATTTAGACCCAGTAGTTTGACTCTAGAGCTCATATATGCCATGCTAAGATGTTCCGCAATTTAGCAATGAAAAAAGTATGTTCTAAGTATTCATATGTGACTTTAAAAAAAATTAACAATACATCACAGAGATACTGTCATATCAGTAAAGACAAATCTACTCCATCCTTTTAAATGACTGCATAGTGTCCCAGAGTAGGAATGTAGTATGACTTATTGAACTACTCTCTTGCTGATGAATACTTAATCCCACCACAATTTTTCACAAACGGTACAACAAACATATTTGTGCCTCATTGTACAAGTGGGAGGCCAGTTGATTTCCAAAGTGGAGTCCATAACCCACCTACATCTGCGATCACCCAGAATGTTTCTTAAAAACTGAAAAACATACCTTCAAGTAACACAAAATCACCATATTATGAACTTTTTTAGAACCCAGAAAAAGATAGAAAGCTTCCCAATTCATTCTTAAGGCTATAAATTTGATACTAAAATTAGAAAAAGAAAGCAAAAAGAAAGAAAATTGGAAGCTAATCTAACTGACATTGATGAGAAGGCTTAGCAAACCAAATGTCTTTGTGCTTTAAAAGAATCATAAATCATGATTAAATAGCATTTAATCTTCAGAATGCAAGGATGGTTCAAGAGAAAAATCTATTAACATAATTCATTAAGAGAAAATTAGACATCTCTCTTTCTCTCTCCAAGATTGCACTTGGATTCTTTTATAATAATGAGGCACAACATTCAGAATATAAAGGGGCAGAGAATGGCCAAAAATGTTTTATTCTCTCTCTCCCCACTTGTCAAATGTAGTGCCAATCTCCACTTACACCACTCTGTCTCTTTACCTGAGTGTCAGTTTCATTAATACCCAGACTGTCCAAGGTTCCAGACCCCACAGGACTGTGAAGATGAATGATGGACGTGTTGCCTATTTTAAGGGGCTAAGTGTGAGTGTGCAGAGAATACTGTATCTAGGGCAGTGGGGCAGAGATAAAGTTGGGATAGGGTGGGTTTAGGGAGGAGGAAATTAATCAAAAGCAGAAATGAGAAGTTTATAATGGTATCTTTTTTTCCCCATCACATTCAACTCCAGTATAATGGTATCCAATCACAAGTCTCTCAGTGTATGTACAACATGGAAGAGAAAATTTCCCCAAGTTATTTCATAGAAGCATCCAAAGCAAAGAAATATGAAATCTAATGTTTCAAGCAAGATTTTGACTGGCATTTTATGGGTTTTTTTTGTTGTTTTCTTTTGGTGAAGAACATATACAACCTTTTTTCTTGAATGGGGCACAGAGTATTTGATACTTTGCTTAAGAACAAAAGCTAATAATCACAGTGTTAAACTCATCTGCTTCCCATCAGAAAAAAAAATGTTTACATGGTATCAAGTGGATTTTGTAGGGTATTTCCAAAGGCTACCAAATCTACAAAAAAGAAAGCACTTGATACATTTCTACCTACTCAACAATAACAAATTATTAATCTAGAGATAGAAGGAATTTCCCCTAACTTGATATAAAGTATTTATAAGAAGTCCATATGAAATATCAAAATTAACTGTGAAAAATTAATTGCATTCCTGTTAGAGTCAGGAACAAAACATGAATGCCTACCGTTCATTGTTCTTATTACTGGAGGTGCCAGTTGCAATAGAATAAGAAAAATACAATAAAAGGTATAACCACTAGAAAGAAGGAGGAAAATAGTTACTGGTGTGCTTACATTGCTTTTTCTAGAAAAATATAAGAGATTCAAGTGAAATACTATTAAACAAGAGAGATCAGTGAAATGGCTGGCAATAGCACCTACACACAATGAACAATAGCATCCCTGCATGCTAAAAATCACCAATTAGAAAATGTAATGGACAAAAGATTCTACTTTCGACAGAAAAATATAAATTACCTATCTATAAACTTAACAAGAAAATCATCTGTCATGTATTAAAAAACCCTTGAAACTTTGCTGAATGAGTAGAATGACATACTGGTATAGGAAGACACAATATTGGAAAAATTCTCCCTTACAT
>NW_012148507.1:2657890-2675515 GCF_000956105.1 Propithecus coquereli
GGGAGTTAGCTACTCTCCCAGCAAAACATGCCCCAAGGCAGGATCGTCACAAGGGGTTTGGAAATAATAGGAAATAAAGAAATAATATAGACAGAGAAATGACTGACATGGAGACAAAGTGCAATTTAAATAATGGGGGAGATAGGGGGTCTCTAGCATTCCCATAAGCTGTGAGACCACAAGTGAAGCCCCGCATCGGTATTTATTGTTACAGCAAATAGTTGTCTTTTGTTAAAGAATTACGTGTACAGCTCATTTTTTGAGGTTTCCAGGGAACCTTACCTAATTCTGTCTACAAGAATAGACGGTTACACAATTTTTCTAAGATAAGCATGTTAAGCCCTAAGTTAGAAACAGACCTAACTGAGCATACAAATTAAAGATAAAATGTATAAAACGAGGACACTGAGTCTGTGTACTACTCTAATCTACTTCTAAACACAGAGACGTGTAGTCAGGAGTGAAGCAGGAATAGCCTTGAAGTCTAGGATAGTTCCAGCTACACGTTTTTTGCTGGGCAGGCATTTTAATCAGCTTCTCTGCCAAGGACCCAAACCGAGCTTCTGCCTTGCAGAAAAGCTCAAGGCGATGGCCGGCAGCAAAGAAGAACATTGCTTTGCAAATGTCCTCTGACAATGCCTCCCTTGTTGGAAGCAGCTTCTATTCTGTGAACTAACATGTCCACAGATTCCTTCAAGGAAAAGCCTTGCAAAACCCCTGAGACTTTTCACGTCTCTAGCCTATTTCCCAACAAATCCTTATTTCAGAAAGTTGTCTCCAATGATTAGGGCGAGCAAAGTTGCGTTAAGGAGAACTTTCTAGAGAGCAGTATAATCTATGCAAGGTAGTGGAATTTGATCTTGCCCTACTATTAAATTAGCAAGCAAGAACTGCAGTCAGAACAAATTAAAACATTGTACTAAACTCCAATTACAATAGCAGAGTCCATCTTTTCCTGGATTCACACTCAACAATATGAAGCATTTCACAAATATCCACATGTAAAAATGGCAAATATGGAGATAAAATAGAAAGGCAACATTGCATATCAGAATATTAACTAAGGAACATTAGAAACAGGAAGTCAAAAAAGGGCAAGTCAAGTAAGAAGACTGAACAGTTTACTCTTTCTCAAGGCATTACTGGCAGTGGGAGAAAATTGCAAGTCTGACAAGGACAAAAAGAGAATTCAAGAAAAGAACTACACATGCACACACATACATGCATGCACCCATACACACACAGCACTAAAATTCTGCCTATAGCAAATAACAAAATATGACCAGTCTCTACTTTCAATTTCAATTTTTTAAAAATAATTTTAAATAGGCAATGTATTTACCTTGTTCAAAATTCAAAGGCACAAAAAAGTACTCACTGAAAATTCTCCCTTCACTGTCTTCCAGCTGCCCAGTTTCATTTCCCACAAACAACAATGTTACTAGTTCCTTGGGTATCTTTCCCAAGATACTCTATGTTGCATATACAAAAATTAAAAAGAAAATCACACATATATGTGTATATTTTTTCTTATCCCCTCACTTTACATAAATGATAACATTATGAACTGTACACTGTGTGTACCTTGCTTTAAAAGATATAATTTGAAAATTGATCCATATTGGTACATAAAATACTTCAATTTTTAAGAACTTTTTTGAGAAATAATTCACATACCTTCAAATTCATTCATTTAAAGCGTATAATTCATGGTTTTTAGCATATTTACAGAGTTGTGCAACCATCACTGCCATCAATATTGGAACATTTCATTACCCCCAAAAGAAACTCCATCCCCCTTAGCCATAGCTCCCTAATCCCTCATCTTTTCCAGCCCCAGGAAACTGCTAATTTAATTTCTGTCTGTAGATTTGCCTATTCTAGATAGTTCATGTAAAAGGAATCATACAATGGCTTTTTTCACTTTGCATAATGTTCTGAAGGTTCATTCATGTGGTAGCATATAACTAGTCTCTATTTGAGAATGGACGGATGGCTAAGAAGATCCCATGTGTAAAATATGTGTTCGGTTTGATATATAGACATCTAGACACAAGTACATTAAGTATATTAACTATCTCATGTATTTATACATCAGTCACTCATTCTTATGTATTAGTTCTCATGAGTTACTTTTAAAAGAACACTGTTCAGATGGTATCAAGGTAATAAAAATTTTGGGGGAGATACTAAGCCAAATGCTCAGAGAGATAGATTTACTTTACACACATGATTTGGTAATAAAGATCATCCGATTGGTTACTGCCAGGTGGAATCTAATGTTGACATTATATGATTTAGAGGTGCACTAATAATGTGTTCCAAGTTCACAGTCTTTTTCAGGATATTTTAAGTTTTACTCTTTGTACCAATCCTCAGTTTCTCTTGAAAGCAGACAAGTACATATTGATTGCAGTGCCGCCGTCTTCTCATTCTTCCCTGCTGCTGTAATAGAGTATTTTAGCTTCTCTCAGAGATAATCCCACCTGGTGTCCTCTGCATCCTATGCTGCTCCTTTTCAGGGACCTCAGTCCATTAGCTGTCTCCTTCCTCTCCCTGGTCTGCAGTCTCTCCCCATCTACAGGACACTTCCTTATCAGCACACACACATTTTTTGTTAATATTCTCCATATAATTAAAAGGTTTCCTTTGAGCCTTTGTCTTCTTCTAGATACTGACTCTTCTCATTCTGTCCTTGGTTCCTTGGAGATTTCTGACAACATAAATTGGCTAGTTGTGAAGCCATCGACACTATTGGACACCATAAAAATGTTTTTTCTTTTTCCAAGTATCAGACCCAGAGGTCCAACTGTCCGCTTGAAATCTCTATCTGGATGACATACAGGTATCTCAGACTAACGTAGCAGAGAGAACCCTCTAATCCTGTCCTCTCTCCACATAATCTGCTCCTTCTCCCACTTTCCTGTCCTAGTCCATGGCATTATCTCTAGTTACTCAGTTGTTCTTGAAGTTGTACTATGAAGGCGGTGATTGGTAATTGAATACCTGTTATGTGGCAGGCACTGTGATACTTGCGTATGTGCTATTTCACCTAATCTTTATATCGCCCCAGTGAAGCTTTATTTCTCTGTGTAGTCATGTACCAGCGAGGAGAGCCTGGAGGGAACGGAGGCCCAGCTGGGAAATGAAGGGGGCCGTAGAGCTGCTTAGACCCTGATGCGTGGGGGCTGTAGGTGGGTGGGCATCAGTGGGATTCTGGCTGCTAGGGACTTACGTGGTTTCTCAGACATAGATAGACGGACACTAGAAGGAAAGAAGAAACAGACACATTGTTCCTTGCCTTGAAATATTGCCAGGGCCTTGCCATGATTACTTTGGTGGGTATCAGAAGCAAATACTAGACAGGCTTCGGATCTACTTCTTCCTTTCTCCAAAACTCACCCCACCAATTTCATAAAAATATTTACTCCTCTGTGTAGAGTGGGTGCCTTGTTTTATTTAAAACTATTTCTTTGGCATAATCACAGTGTTTGACAAAGTGCTCGATAATATTTGCTAAGTGCATGAGTGGATGAATGAACAAATGTACCGGTCAGTACTATATGTCATTCTTTATATGTCATTCTTCTCTTGGGGACTAGACACCCTGGACGAAAAAGAGGGATTAAATCTAAGGCCAGGGATTTTAGTACCTTTGCCATGTAAAAATATGTTAGAGTGCTGGGACTTTTGGCAGAGGTTGTAGAATCTAGATGTTATTGTTATAATACTTAGAATTGTGTATTATTATTCTAGGAAACTTCATGATCTCTGGGACAGTATTTAAATTCAAGTGGAAAAGCAGTTATTTTGGAAATCTCAAGCGAGAACTCTTTGAATTGAATATATGTAATTTTATGGAATTTATAAAAAGACTTTTAAAGGCTTTGACATGTTCCCAAAAATATGGAAATATTAAGAACAATGAAAACTTCTACCTAAATTAGTTTTGTATTTATATAAAATATAAGCTCTTTATGAATTTAGAAGTGTACCATATAGACTGGTTTGCTCAGAAAATATAAATTTTGATACAACATATTAAAATGTAGAGTAGAGGTAATTTACTAAATATTTATTAGTAAGGTACTGTATTTTAAACTCACTCTTAAGCATTAGTTATGCATTTGTAAAATGTATATAATTTTTAGAAACAAACAGAATACAAGCGATTTATCTTTAAGGAATTTAATAATGCTTTGGGTTTTGTTCCTCCTTGTTAGAAAAAATAATTGAAAACTTGAGAAAAAATAATAACACTGAAAAAAAATGATCTCATCATTTTCTGGATATATCGCCCTCTCTAGTGTCGTCCAGCAGAGACAAAAAGAGAGAATTTATTTTCAAAAAAAAAAGCTGATAAGGAGAAGCAAACTCATTGAATACAATGTTTGCTACTTGGCCCATTGCCTGAACAGCCTCGCTCAGGAGTGAATCACTTATTTCATAGATATTCATATTTTTTTATTCAGGGCGAAAGTGTGAAAATATACTTATTTACTAGAAGTTGGTCTCATTATTTTTCAGAAGGAAACAAATCAAAATACAAACCCATGTAGGAAAATAATTTTGATGCCTACTTTGGCTTTAATATTAACTGCAACACATAAAAACTTAATAATTGGCTCATCTGAGAGTTACCAGTTTATACCTTTTCACATATGCAGACATCATTTCCTATTGGGGTTGGAGAAGGATTTTTATTCCCAAACCTCAAGTTAGTTTGGATTCATTAACAATGTACAGAGGTAATGAATTATGTGACAAACTGTAGTTTAACATCTGACCTCAAATTTATTATCAAAATGCATACTCTTCATTTTTAGGTCTTCTGGGGATTGCAAGATTGAAGGTCTTTTTTTTTTCTTTTTTTAAGACTTGAACCATTTGAGCAAGCAGACTACCATGGACCTTGTAAATAGCAACACCAAGTTGACCACTCTGAATTCTTTGAGGTCTTATGGAGAGAACAGCAGAATGACACCATCTTTAGATTAAAAACAACAAAGAAAGACAGAAATGAGAGGAGGCACAGATTCTTTTCTATTTTTATGAAAACAGCAGCACCTTCTGGTATTTTCTTTACAGAATTTGGGTTGCAGAGGATTGATCTGATACAGTTGGTAATTTTACTTAAAAACCTTCCTATTAAATAGATTCAAAATATTTTTGAAGAACAGATGGTATAGACTAGAGGAAGAGATAAACATTGTATGTTAAACATTTTATTGATCAATTAAAATATCATAATTTAAAATGTTGATTCTACTATGGGAATTATGCATGTCTGCATGTGATTGAGAAAGACACAAAGAATGTATGTGGGGAGTAGGATGGGAATTTATTATCCAGAGTTTAAATGGGCCTCTTCCCACGCGATGAGAATGAGCTGTTTTCCTCTTCCCTGCCCCTCCCCTTCTCTCCTCTCCCTTCCCCCACCGCAAACACACACCAGGCAGGCAGATGGTTTTTCTTCAAGGTGTTAGGAAACTGGCTTTTAGTCTTGAATCATGTGCCTCTGGGCACTTTGAAAACTGCCTCTTCTGCCTATTTTTAAGACCAGTTTGAAAAAAATGATAGAGCAGAACAAAGAAGCCACCTGTGTGGTGTGATGAAAAAGGCAGGCTATAACGTTAGCCGCTCTTGGAAAAGAGCTTAGTGATGCAAAGAATGCATCCTTATCTTCTAGCACTTCTTTGTTCAGCTTTTTCTACAAGAGAATAAACTGGAGAACTGAATGCCATCATCTCAGTAAATTAGTCTACTTGACACTAATTTTCAATCAGTTAACCTTTCATCTCTGTGAATTATTTATGTATGAGAGCTTCCATTCTATTTCAGGAGGACTTTTCTTGGGTGTATCGTCCATCTTTATAAATTATGATAGACTATTTGAATAGATTGTTAGGTTCCCCCAAAGTTAAACAAGAGCACAAAAGAAAGAAAACACTACCAATCGTTGTGTAAAATGTATATTTAAAGTAGTCACTTTTGAGCTAAAAATACTCTCTTTTTAAAATAGAAGATTAGATCATTTCATAGTGATTCAAATAGCATTAAAATTTACTTTTCCTTTGGTTCACATATTTATAGGAAAATATCAGGGCCAAGGCTGAAGGGAGAAACAAATCCACTAAGTATGGAAGGTACAGGAAAATAACAAACCCACAAATAGTCCTTATATGTACTGCTCTGCGTTTGCATGCCATTGCTCTCCGTCAGAAGTCTGAACTGCCTAAAGTTGGTGTAGGCTGCGTTCCTGACAATGGCAGAGTTGTAGTGCAAACTGTCTTCACCACCTAAGTTATGGGGCCTAATACAGTGAATGCCATACAAGCAGTGGGGCTGCCTGCCCTAAATTATGCTTGTTCATGTGACCCCATCATTATTCCCAGGATCTGTGCCCTTTGCCCTTGATCTCATTTTTACAGGACTTAGACAAGTGTCAGACCCTTGGAATGCTCCACAATGGTGACCTTGATTCCCTAACTTTGCTGGGGAAAAAAAAAGTGAATTTAAATCTAGTGTTGAAATTATATGGAATGCTTTGCAACTATGGTTGTCAAATTATTTCTTATACAGAAGAAGCTCTAGCCCTCTGTCAAAGACACCTATCTTTCAGTTTGGCTCAGGTTTTCTGGTCTTGAGAGTAGCTAATGCATTTATCATAAAATACTGAATCTTCTTTGTTGCCATTTTTGTTGTTGTTGCATTTAGTACATGGAGAAATTCAGGGGATTCTCCTTAGTGTTAACTTTCCAGGTATTATTTCTAAGGCTTTAGTCTTCTAATTGTCAAAATAGAACACTTTCAGAAAACAAACAAATAAAAAAATGCTGTTTGGCAAAAGATACTAGGGTAAAGATGGTGGGTGTTTAGTGCTTGATGGATGAACAAGTGGTTAGAGGGTGTAATTCGGAACGAAGAGGCACCACCCCATGGCTGGTCTTGAGCCCCTTTGGGGGGAAAAGCAGTCTTTAATTACATCTGGAACTCATTAATTCTTTTTGGAGCCTCTTTCCAGATCAGCTCCTCCATCAGCCTCCCATTGAGCAACAGAAATTCCAGATGGTTCCCTCCATATGCTAGTGCTCATTCTCTCAAGTAGGATAGATTGGTCATTGACAAAAGAGACTGGAATAGCTGTGGCCAAGACAGGACAAGGAGGAAAGCACTGGGCCACAGTTAAATTAGAGGTGGTCGATCATTTATGTTTATTAAGTGGGTTGTATAAATAACCATTTCTGAGTGATTACTCTAAAATACCTTGAGTTATTTTTATGGAAAGGATGCTACTTCTAGAGAATGTGGCTGCCGATTTTCCACACCTAGAGAAAAGAGGAAACTTCTGTGTCATTATAGCTGAGGACTGGGCAGTGTGGGCCTGCAGTGACCTGCTCTGGAGGCTACTTCAGGGTGAATTCTTTTGTTTGTGTCATCAGCAACTATAGCTGAAATCTCTACTGTTGTGATACAAGGAGAATTCCTTTATAACAAATCTATATAAAGTATGTTTATTCCATTTTAGCAGAATTTTGTTATAATAGGCAGATTGATAGACTTTCCAATTTGAAGCAGTTGGGAATAAAGATAGAGTTAACCTGTATAGTTAACCTGTATAGTTAACGAGTATATTGTAATTTCAAGTATATCATTATATTTATTCGTATATATATCTGTCTTCATCTGATGGTGGGAAACATCTCTCACTCATCTTTAAATTCTCACCACCCAACAAGATTTGGTGCATCATGGGGAAGGAAAGGAAGGAAGAAGTAAAGATGGCAGATGGATTCAGGAAATTTGAAAGTGAAAAGTGTGACACAGAAAGAAATAAGAGCAATATTTCTACTCTCATCTTCATCCTATATTTTTCCTCTCATAGCTATTGAATTTTATGTGCACGCAAGTGTATTTGTGTGTCTGAGCATTGTTTGATGTTATTTTTGAGCACCTATGATGTGCTAGATATTGTTCTAGGTCTTGAGAAAATAAAAATGAGGAGAGAAGCTATAGTCCCTGTATTCAGGGGGCTATAACAGGTTGTCTGTGATTCATGGGAAATTTGTCGGTATATTTAGAGTCAGTAGGGCAATTAAAAGGAAAAATTTCTTCTAAGAGTGGTATGTGATAAAGAACAAAGGGAAAAATTTAAATTGTGTGTAAGTGTCATATTTTAGCTGAGAAGCATGTTCAAAAGCACCTGCTATCATACATTTATGTGTGTATATGAATACCCTGTGGGTGAGAGAAAGTATTTATTGAACCAATTTTATTGTTTTGTACAATATGGTTCAATAGCTGAACATTGGTAGAATGGGCTATAGATTGGAATAGATAAAAAACATTTGTATAGAACTTTTTTTTTTTTTGAGACAAAGTCTTGCTCTGTCACCCGGGCTAGAGTGCAGTGGCATCATCATAGCTCACTGCAATCTCAAATTCTTTGGCTCAAGCCTTCCTCCTGCCTCAGCCTCCTGAATAGCTGGGATTACAGGCATGCGCCACCATGCCCGGCTAATTTTTTCTATTTTTAGTAGAGATGGGGTCTTACTCTTGCTCAGGCTGGTCTTGAAGCTCCTGACCTCACGTGCTCCTCCTGCCTGGGTCTCCCACACTGCTAGGATTTTAGATGTGAGCCACTGCACCCAGCCTAGAACTCTCATTTTTAAGGATATTTGCTTTAAATAATTTTTATCTTAAAGTCCTGGACCCATAAAATATGTGCTAAACTTAGAACATTCTCTAGATATCTTAGTCTTTTGTTTGAATGTTTTGAAAAGCGCCAGAGATGAGATTGAGATATATAATTATGTTGTCTGTTTGGCCTCATCATTCATTTTGTACTAGTCACTCACAAACTCTCAAAATTAAGGTATGTAGGGGATTGAACTCAACAGACCTGGGCAACATTTATTTAGTGTCTTTATCATTAACATTACAATAAACACTGGGGATTTTAAAAAATAAACAGTCTCTTCCCTTAAGGAAGTAACAATGGGAGAGGAAGACATAATTACAGTGAGCACCAACCCAGTGACAGTTACCTCCTTATGTACAATAATGTGTGTATATAATTTTAATAATGTGTTTTAGCACTCAGATAGAAATATGTGTAAGTTATCACTGGAGTGTGAAAGGTGTCAGGGGGACTGGTAGAGCCCATAAGGGGAGGGAATAGCTTACTAAAAGAACTAAAACTTGCACTGCACCCTAATGTGCCTCCACTGTGCTTTGAAAACCACCAATCCACATCCAGCTTAGAGAAAGGGGGAGGGAAGGCCATACAAAATTTATGGACCAGGCCTAGAGATGTCATGTTTTAATTCTGCCTGTGTTTTATAGGCTACAGCTTAGTCACATGGCTTCATCTAACGCAAAGAAGGCTGGAAACTGTAGTCTAACTGGGTATGCAGGAGAAAAAGGGAAATGGTTGGTTTACAACCCTATGGTCTCTGCCAAAGGAGGGCATGGCAGGTCTTATAACTAAGGAAGCTGGCAAGGGCTAGGAAAGACATTTCAGGACAAGTTAATTTGCTGGGAGAGGTCCTTAAGAACAGCAGGGTGCCTTGCTTCCTGGAATGAAAACTGAAATTATGTCAACAAAAGAATTCTTTACAAATCTTTGTTTGTGTCAGTGATTATGGTACTTGAAATGTAAGCCGAAACCTTTATTTGATATCTTTAATTAGTATTGAATTACTACCAAGCTTCAGAAAGTAACACTTAGTGCTTTGACGTACACGAACTATTTACTGTTTTAAATGAGAATATTCTATTCTCATATAGTTGATTTCAGACAAAATCTATGATTGTTTCTTCTCAGGTTCTATGGAAGCTACTTTTATGAAAAGAGAGATAAAAAATAGTGGTTTTAAGTTGTCCAGTGAGCTCTCTAAGCATGCCGTGCTAATGGACAGCAGTACAGATAATGATGATATCCAGCATTTATTAAGCACCATGAACTTTGCCTTACTCGGTGGGAATGAGTGAATTGGAGATAGCTTACTAGTATTGCACATGCATTTTATAATAGACCTATTAACTCCTTTAACCCTCACAGAATCCTGTGAATGAAGCAGATTTTTTTTTTTTTATTTCAGCCTATTATGGGGGTACAGATGTTTAGGCTACGCATGTTGCCCATGCCCCCCCCCCCCCAAGTCCGAGTTTCAAATATGTCCATCCTTCGGGTGGTGCACATTGCACTCTTGGTGTAATGAAGCAGATATTTTTATTATTATCCCCATTCCACAGGTGAGATAACAGGAACAGAGAGATAAAGTTGTTGGTCTACACAACCAGTCAGTAGCAGAGCTGGGATTCATATCCAAATAGGTTGCCTTTAGAAGCCAAGGTCATATTTACTATTCTTTACCTCCCTGAAACTAGAGCCAAAAGTGAAAGGACAGGGACAAAGGGTAGGGGCTCCTTGGATCTGTGTGTCTGCTCTGCAGTAGGCTTGGGGCAGCAGTTTGGGGCGTAAGCAATGCATTTTGACCATAACACTTGATGTGTTAAACAATGGCAGTGTTTATGAATCATGGCCCCCCACCCCTTTCCGTAAGTCCTAACCTTTGGCGGACTATTTATTTTTCCAGTTTCTGTATCTGTCCTGGCATAGGCAGCAATGTAGGTAGCTCCTGAATTGCCAGGAGAACCCCAGAATAAGTCTGCAGAGGACAGAAGGTGATTCTTGTTTTGCTTACATATCTGAGCCATTTCTTTTTCTTCTACAGACAGGACTGTCCTTGTGGATACAGATCTTCCATTCCTCAGAGGGCTCTATGTGATGGGGACTTTAGATTTCCCTGTGGACAGAAGCAATGTCCTGAGTGTGGCGTGCATGGTCATTGCAGGCGGGGAGCTGAAAGTTGGTGAGTAAAGGCACAAGCGTCGAGAGTGTGTTGGGAATGACACTCTATGAGAAAGAGCTCTGGGAAATGGATGGTCTCATCAAGCCGGATGGGCTTACTAGTGAAGCTATTCCTTGGCAAGCTTTAGATGTGGCCAGAGGTGAGTTGTGTCGGTCATTCTCCCGTGCCCACACACTGCCATCGGGTCACGTCTCTGGCCCCAGGGTCCTCATGCTGCTTTGTCCATTCCAGGCTTGTTTTTGCTCCTCCAAGCTACAGATCAATTCTCCCTTTAGTTCTTTGTATCAGAATATACCTGTGGCTTACTCTTTCAGAAGATATCATAGGATAGATTTGATATCTTCTGATCAACTAACCCACAACAAAATTTCAACCGCCGTCTTAACATAGTTCCCTGGGAAAACAGACTTGAAAGCATTTTTTAAGGTCCTTGATACATACTGCCAAATTGCTTTTCAGAAAGGCTTTACAAATTTGCACAGTCTTCCTATTCCTCAGAGTTATGAAATCTCCTCACCCTTCCTGGCATTCCTTCTAAACACAACTTTGTGTGATTTTTCTGAAAACCTGGATGGAAGAACCATTCCCAGGTGGGACCTGACCTATTCTGAACAGAGTGAGTTGAGCCTAGCAGTGGGCAGCATGGGCTCCAAGTCAGACAGTGTGGGCCCAAATCCACCTTAGTCACTTACTTGCTGTTTGACATTAAGCAAGTCAACCTCTGGGCACCTTCATTTCTTCATCCACGACATAGGTAGGGTAATAGAACCTTTCTCAGAGGGATGTTGAAATCATTAAACGTAACAGCTCATACTGAGTACTTGGCATGTAGTAGGTGTTCAATAAATGTTAGTTTATCAGCCAGGGTGCCCACAGGAAATAGATATCATATGAATTGGGCAACTTTAGGAGATTTAAATAAAGAAACTATTTTCAAAAATCCAAATGGGCTGGGGCATACCCTAGGACTAGTAAAGCAGGTTATCCTTGCTACCCATTGCCATAAAGGAGAGAGAAAAGGAAGTTGTTACTGGAGTCCAGAGATGGAGAGGGACATGTGCATGTGGTTGGCAGACAGAGGCATGGCCTCTGCGTGGCAGAGACTCAATCACTACAAGGAGGGAACCACGGGAATAAATACTCTGATCTCACACTCTTGCCTCCCTCCTGTCTTCTGCTCATGCTACCATGTGGCCACACCCGACTGGAAGTCAGAGTAGAAGTCACTGATGCAGTACAGATAGGTCAGCAGCAGCCTGGGACACTGGGCAGGGTAGGGAAGGGCAGAGTTTAGAAAGGGAAGTGTCAACAGAAGCTCTCCAGCCCAGCCAGCTTCTAGGTACCACACAGATATGATTCTTCTATTGATACAGCCAAAGACTAAACTAACTTCTTTTTCCAGCCATGTCATGTTGTTGGTCCTGCCAACTATATTTTCAACTCTAATTTCTACTCATTTTTATATGTGCTGCTACAAATGTGTATCTCTGCATTGTACACTTGTGTAGGGCTTACTTTTTTTCTACCGTGGGCTTTAGGGGAATTGAAGCACAATACTTTTTACTTATCTTTTTATTTTATCATTTTAATCCATCTTTTCACACTGGGGAATTCTGATATTTTCCTCCCAGATTACAACCATTTGCCCATTTGTTTAATAGTCTATAAAATCCTCATCCAATTAACTGGTAGAAATATTAAATATAATTGAGCTTTGTTCTTATTACTAGAAAAATTATTTCACGTTGACATCTCCTCTCGCCATGGTTGGTCTTTCTTGTTTCTTAAGTTATTTTTAGGTTTTGGTGGCCACTTATTACTATAATATATACCTTGTTGCCTGAAAAGTCCATGCTTTTGAAGAGAAGTGATACTGCGTCACTTTCTAGTTTTACTTTATATGTTTTAAATCTCTTTTTTAAATATCTCCATTCCCAACTATATTTTTACCTATCACTAGATAATAGTGTATTCTTTTTCTCCCTGCTTCATCCATTTGTTCCAGGTCTAAAGATTGCTTATTGGAACCCATCTGCCCAATCCTATGTGTATTATGCCTGAAGGAAGACTTTCAACCCATCTGTCCAATTTTACCACACCCTAAAGAAATCCCAACATGAAATAGATAATAAGACTAGTTAGTAAACAAACTTAATAGATGTGGACATTGGCACCAAGTGCTGCCAGAATATGCCTGCTATCTGATCCAAGTCCCAATGTTGTGGAATTATATTTCTTGGTGGCCCTGCTTTTAAGGCAACTGGTGCTGGCAAAGGTATCAATTTACTTTTAGTGGAGTAGAATCACAGAATGGTAGAATTAGAAAGGAAGTTTAAGATCAAAGCTTTGCTTAGAGGGCTACAGCTGCATCACAAATGCCAAACTCAATTTCATTCTTTGTTCAGTGTTTGTCTCATTAGTCTGATAAAACACTTGTGATAAGTTTAAAGCATTTCACTTTTGTGTCCATTCTTTTGTTCATCATGTGTTTAGTGCCTACCATGTGCCAAGCGCCATGGGAGATACTGGGTGTACAGAAATAGAAATCATGAATGCTAGCTTTCAAGAGGTAAAATAGAGGATACAAACGAGTAAAAACATACTTGGAAGGGTCACATCTTTCAACCTAGGGGATGCTTAAAGATAAAGGAAGAGATGTGAACAAACACATATTGATAGACAAGTATTATACCTTCAGGAAACTGTAGGGAATGGGTATATTTGGATTGTAGGATTTATATGGAATGGTGGTAGCAGAGGAAGCTTCTTTGCCTTATACTCTGTGCTGAGGAGTTTGGATTTTATTATGAAGTCATTGGGTGGTCTCTGGATAGTTTTAAGCAAGGAAGTGAAATGATTAGATTTCTTCTTAGAAAGATTACTTCTGGCAGTGTGGGGGATGTATTTGGAAGGGGAACAGTGAAAAGTGAGAAGGATATTGAAGTGTTTCAGGAAAGAAATTGTAAGGGATTGAACTAATGTACTAGTGTTAAAGAGGAAAGAATGAAATAGAGAACTATCTAGGAGGTAAAAAGCACTAGAAACTGATGAACACTTTGATGTGAAGTAAGGAGGAGTTGTCTAGGATACATCCTAGTTTTCATGTTGGGAGATCTGGGTCAATGGTGAATACCCTATCCACCACTTGTCACTGCACAAGTGACATGAACTAGCTCTGTCTCTGTATCCCTTTCTCTAAAGTGGGAATAATGTTAGTGCATATTTCATAGAGTTTTATCAAAATTAAATGAGTTTATATTTACTAAAGTGCTTGAACAGTGTTAGGCACATACTAAACCTTATACATTAGTTTGTTAAATACATAGACTCATAACTTTTAAGCTTAGGTTTGAATGGAAAGTGTAAATGATAATAATATCTAGAGGATTAGTAGATTTGTGAAAAAAGGAACCCATGAGGCTGGGCGCGGTGGCTCACACCTGTAATCTTAGCACTCTGGGAGGCCGAGGCGAGTGGATCGCTCAAGGTCAGGAGTTCGAGACCAGCCTGAGCAAGAGTGAGACCCCATCTCTACTAAAAACAGAAAGAAATTAATTGGACAACTAAAAATATGTAGAAAAAATTAGCCAGGCATGGTGGCACATGCCTGTAGTCCCAGCTACTTGGGAGGCTGAGGCAGTAGGATTGCTCGAGCCCAGGAGTTTGAGGTTGCTGTGAGCTAGGATGACGCCACGGCACTCTACTCCAGGCAACACAGTGAGACTATGTCTCAAAAAATAAAAAAAAAATAAAAAAACTTTACAGGATTGCTGTCACGGACAACTAGCTTTCTTTTGAATGATGACACAGAATGAATACATACATATTAAGGAGAAATTAATTCCTCTGATTTGATTTTCCAAAGTTTCATTTATAAATTTGTCCCTTCCTCCTCCCTCTCCTCTTGATCTCCTCCCTTCCTTCCTTTCTCTTTCACTGAAAGCCAACTCAGTGCCAGGCATTGTCCCTGGGATTTGAATATTCAGCAGAAAGCAAGCCAGATTAAGATTCCTGCTTGCAAGCTTTTGTTGGTGGAAACAGGGATTGAAATAGTAAAATAGATGGAGAAGATATGTTTAGATGGCAATACATGCTCTGAAGGAAACTAAATAGGGAAATGAGTTGAAGAGAGGTCCATGTTGGATTTTGGCCACCAGAGATTAAATTACTTCATAAAGACTTTTCTGAAGAGTCACTGTGACCTCAGACCATAAAGACAAGAAGAAGTTAGACTTTCAAAGATTTGGTTAAGAGACTTTCAGACCAGAGGAAAAGCTAGTGCCAAAGTCCCAAGGCAGGAATGTACTTTGTGTAGTTGTGAAGCAGGAAGGCAGCCACTGTAGCTGAAGAATGGTGAATAATACGAAGTTTATAGGGAGCATCATGTGTTTCATAATGTAAGCTGGATTTTAAGATATGCAGTGTTGCTTTCTAACCTGTTAAAGAAAAAAATGAGTCCAAATTGTGCTGAAAAATTGCTACTTATCGATAGTCTCTTGAGTATGACTTTAACAAGACAGAAATTAGCTGAGGACTTTTATATAGAAATTCCAGAGGCCTGAATTATAATTTTAGTTTAGCAACTTATTGTACAACTTCTGGAAAATTCCCCAATAGTAGATTCGTAAATGTGATGTTGCAAACCTCTATGATTGCATGTATAATGTGTTTGTTGATAAGGAAACAGATTCAGAGAGATTATTAGTTTGTTCCAAGATCTCATAGCTAGTAAAGAACAGGACCGGGATTAGAGGCTATTTTTAGCTACCTTAAATAGTCATTTTTTTTAGACTTTGCCCAAGGACTACCTTTACTGTCTACATTTAGTAGATTTCAAGTGTATTTTTTCTTCTGATCCATTCAACTCATTTATATCGCCATTACTGTGTTCATTTTATTGCTATGAACTGGTATGTTTTCATGAATGTCTATTAAATGATAGACTTAATCAGAACATTTTATAACCCTAGTACCTATTCCATAGTAGGATTCTGAGAATGTGCTGTGTGACTAATTAATGTATACATAAATGAACGTACATATGTAGGTCTGTCTTTCAGGTCAATGCCTTTTTCTTGTAACACATTCAATCTCCTTATATTTAAATGTCTACATCTGTGAGGAAGAAATTACAGTGCTAATGTTTAAATGACCACAATATGTTTTTCCCCCTACTAAACGAACAAAGCAAATATAAAAACACATTGAAAAAGTTGGTGATGTCATAAAACTCAAAGTATTTTCAATTTTTGCAGTCTATCTAGGGCAGGAAAACTGATTTAAAAAATGTCCCCATCTCAAAGCCTGTTCAATAAACATTTGTTTGTTGACTGTTTTAAATCTTTGTGTTTTTTGTCCATAAATAGCTGTCTAAACCCATCTGTTTTATCAGTATCTCCTTTTAAATGAGACATTGTTTCTGTGCTTTAACCTGTGTTTTTTGTTCTCTTAGATATCAGTGATGTTAACCTGTTATTGACTTAAATGTTCAACACAATAAAGACTGTTTTAATATTGTACTTCAAAAATTAGAAATGGAAAATTCTTTTGTAATAGTTTGTAGGAAGACTTTAGAGAGGGATAACCAGGAATACATTTATATAATTTATTATAGAAATAATAATACAAAATATAAATATATGCTTATATAAAAATAATAATACATTTTATATGAATTTGTATAATCCATTTATATCATATATGTAAATTTGTATGATAAATATTCCTATGGATATTTAAAACTTAACAGAACCTTCCTTTATCCCTAAGTCAGCAAGATATGCCTCAACCATAGGTATCCCTGGGGATACAGTGGTTCACTTTTCCTTTGGCCTGTCACAACTGGGTCACATGATGCACCACTTAGTGACTTAGTAATTATATTAGGAACTTGGGCTTTTATCTTAAAACTTGTCACATATTGTTTTTCAGGCCAGCAATGGGTATTTGTCAGCCCTGTCTCACATTTGTAGCCGGAAGCCTAAGGTCATCATTAAGACATGACTTCAATTGTCAGGAAATGAAGTACTAGGTATATGGACGTTTCTTTCATTGCTTCCATGATTGGGTCTTTCTAAATCCTAAAGAAGAGGAAAAAATCCATACACAGTTTATTGCCTTCCAAACTGACAGTTCTGTAAGGCTCATTGGATGATTAAGTAATAAGAAGTAGACAAACCTGAGAAAAGTGTAGATTAAAACATATCCTCCAGCCTAAAGCCACAATACTCAGTAGTCAGATCCATTTAGCAGCCAGAGAGAATCTTTTATGTGATATTTGTTTAAAAATAATATATTAAGTAGAAAGAATCCTCTTTCAAGTTTATAATTAGAAAATAATACAAATACCCACACATTTAATGTATAAATATGAGTATAAATATACATAGATATCCGTAAAATAGATGGTTTGCTCAGTTTGTTTACACTGACAGTTCTCTAATCAGGCTAATAGTTGGCTGATAATATAAAAAGGTGATATCAAAGGGATGTGACTTTTAAATATTATTTGTTTAATAATATATGTTTAACTATAAGAGCAAAAGTGACAAAACTAAAAAGGACAAAATCTTTGTCCTTTACAGGTGCAGGAAACACTAAACCCATTTCTGTGTTTCGAGAGTCCCTAATAAGGCTGACAGCCAACAGTTAAATAATATGTATTTCAAAATCAGATTAAGCATAGAATGATCTGTTATTTTCCAACAGATATTAGTTCTGTAACAAACATCACATTATCTTTAAATAA
>NW_012148507.1:2677225-2683363 GCF_000956105.1 Propithecus coquereli
TTATCAAATAAATGATGGACTTATCTGTTTTATATTGATTTATTGAAGTCATATTTTGGAATGAATTTTTTGTTGGTTCTATGGATTGCAAATATCTTTTATCACTTTGTAGCTTCCTTTTTTATTGTCTTAATGATATCCTTTGATGATTGGAAAATCTTTATTTTAATATAGTTCACTTTATAAAACTTTTTTTATTAAGAATTGTACATTTTGATTGAACTATGGTAAGAAAAAAAATGTTATATAATCCCAATCCTTTTAAATTTGTTAAACTGCTTTATCATCATATGATCAATTTTTCTAAATGTCTGTGCATGCTTGAAAAAAATGTGTATTCTTTGTGGGTCTAGTTTTTCATCTATGCCTGTCATGTCAAGTTTGCTAATTTTATTATTCAAAACTGCTATCTCTTTATTGTATTTTTTGTTTATTCTAGGAGCGGTTGTGTTGACTTTATCAGTGTTATTATAGATATATCTATTTGTCTTTGTAGTTCTGTCAGTTTTGGCTTTATATATTTTGAAGCTATAATGCTAGGTGCATATATGTTTAAAATTGTTATAACTTACCAGTGAAGTTGGTCTTTTATTAGTATGGGATAATTTTCTTTATTTCTAATTGTTTCTGCAAGAAGATTGATAAAAAATTACCTAGTTAACCATTTCTGGAATAAAATATTTTCAAATAAACTCTGCCAGCAACCCACAGTTTCTTGTCTAAGCTTACTGAGAGAAGGAGGTAGTCGAGTAAAAAGCACTTATCATATAGTTTGAGAAGTATTGAGGTAAAACACAGTTTTCTTTGATAGCCCGTAGAGGGTCACTTAACCCAGAATTATTTGACAAGGAAGAACCCCAGAAGAGGGGATATCTGAGCTGGGATTGAAAGTTAAGAGTCAGCCATGAAGAAAAGGGAATTGAGAGTGTTTGAGGCAGAGAGAGTTGAGGTAAGGAAGCACTTGGTATGCTTAGGGTCTTGTGCAGTTCAACTATTTAGCATGTCGAAAAGACTGAGGAGAGTGGAAGGGGTTCTAAATGGACAAAATGTTTTCAATTATTTGCTGGTTCTAAGAGTTTTCAAATGTTTGATATTATAAATAAATAACATTGCAGTGAAGAACTTTGGTCCTTAATCTTTGTCCATATTCCACACTAGTTCTCTCTGTGTTTTTCCCCCCCCCCCAGTGGAGACAGGGTCTTGCTATGCTGCCCAGGCTGGTTTTGAACTCCTGGCCTCAAACCATCCTCCTGCCTTGGCCTCCCAAAGTGCTGTGATTAGAGACATGAGCCACCACACCTGGATCATACTACTTTTTTAGGATAAGTTCCTTGAAGTATAATCACTGCAGCAAGGGGCACAGACACTTTTGTGCGCAAAAGGGGGCATCTAATCCAAGGTCATAGAAGGCTTTTAGAAATAAGTTACAGTGGAGCCAAGTTTTAGGGACGATTAGAAGTTAGGTAAGATGAAGGTAAAGGATATAAAAGAATGGGAAATCTCACAGGTACAGAGGAGAGAGAGTTAAGGGGAGGGTAAATAATCCAGTATGGATTGGCTTAGTACAAGGTGTGGGGAGTCATGTTGACAGAATGGGCTCATGTGTAAACTAGGTTTCTATGTGATTCCTTCAAAAGATGTTTGGTTTATTAACTGACCTACCAAAGAAGTTTAGTTAATAAAATAATAAAGCATTCTTTTTCCTTTTTCTTACCTTTTGAAGTTCATGGAATCCATTTGTGCCCTATTCCTCAAATCATTATAGTGGTTATCTTTCATATACCAGAATTTATTTTCTTCCATCTCCCCAGGTGTTTTTAGCATCTGGAACATCATTTCCCCTCCATTGCCCACCATCATGCTAAGTAATATCAACTTCCTTTTACTACTTTTCTGTTTCTGCATATCCACATCTGCTAGGATGGTACTTATTAAGTCTAAGGTCCACCTTCACCACTTAATAGCTATAGACCGCTCTTTGCCTCAGTTTCCTCATGAGAACCTCAACAATATTCATCATAGGGTTGTGAGAATTAAATGAAATCACACATGCGAAAACATCTGGAATGTCTTTGCAGCAGAGTGACAATTATTTTCCCTCTCATTATGAAGACATAAATTCATCTAGGTTTAACATGCCTCTTGCTATGGTTTAGAGCAGCTTTATAAAGGTAAACCGAGGATAAACTGCATTATCCTGAGCATCTTCCTTCGAAGTGGCTCCTCTCATTGAGGGACAAAGTCCATCCTGGAGTTAGTGCCTGACCTTTCTTTGCTAGATTTGAGAATAAAATGAGGTTCTCTGCCTTTAAAGCTTTCCATTCACCAGCTTTTACAAATTCAAGAAGTGTTGCATTTTAATGTTAGAATAGCATATATTTTCTTCTCTTAGGTCACCCTTGCCTTCTTTGTATTTGTCCCTATCCTCCATCTTTTCGTTTCCCTAAGTTACAAAAAAGAAGCCAAACTCTGGTCATTTCAGATACCAAAAGATCACAGCAGGCTAACTAATTTTGCCCAGACTTTCTGTGAAATCTCCCCATGTGCTGCAGTTTTGGGTTGCATAATTGATTTAATCTCTGATTTTAGAGGAACGCTGAACTCTTTTTGTGGGACTCTGCATACATTTCTCTAGGGCAAAAACTGTCCTACTTTTTTCTCTCTGGTATCTGTTTAGTGCTAGGCCATTTTTCCCCCAAGACTCTAAACTACCCTCCGTGAAATAAATGAAATCACAGTTGGAAAACGGCTTACTGGACAGACTTATAACTGCAAGATAAGAGCTACACGACACACATTTGCTTAACAGTCTCCTCCTCCCCTGCTTCCCTTCTTTCTGCTCTAGCATATCTTTGTTTTGGCTAAGAGGCTGCATTAGTCTCTGAGCTGAGGAGTGTCATTACCTACACAGAGCAGCAGCATACCATATGTAGCCTCTCATTAGAGATATACAGGTTTGCTTGCCCATGGACCACATGACTCCAGGCAGGTTTACTTACCTGAGTCTTGCCCTCAACAGCCTCTATTGTAGTGGCTGCGAAGGCTAGACTGTAAAGAAAGGTACATAGCAAGCTTCAAACTCACCTTGAGTCTTTTGGCTAACCAGGTATTTATGAAGTGTCAGCTGGAGGGAATGATTTTATACAGTTTGAAAGACCACTAACCATGATGAAAACCAGGCAATTACAAGCTTACCAGTTATTTCATACTGTATTGCAATATCATTTTTGGTTATGTTTTCAGGAATTTATAAAGTAGAAAATCTCACTGGATAGTAGAATAGTTTTTGTAAACCTGTTTAATGCAGTATATAGTTTGAGGACTACCTTCCCATCAGTTACTTCTTAAACAACTGATGCTTGGTAATATTTTCTGTACTCTAAGATACATTTTTCAAAGAAAATAACCTTCCTTAGGTCCATACTCACTAACACTATTTCAGCAAATTCCTTGAACAATTCTCATACAGTAAAAGTGACCATGCTCCAGTGTTAACATCAACAGAATAAGAACAGGAGTAATTCCCAGCTGCTGTCTGTCATAACCTTATGTGTTTACGTGTCTTTATGCTGCCAAAAGAATTTAGTTTTAGAAAATAACTTATTGTTTGTTTAAGAAAACACTTAGCATAAATAGACCTTTGTTCAAATAAACTCTGTTACTTACTAGTATTGCATAAATTTAGACAAGTCCTTGAACCTCTAAGCCTCTTATATGTGAATATTTAAAATTGGGAGGGGTTAGAATCATACTTTGCAGGTTTGTTGTGAGGATTCAGTGCTAAAATGCATGTAAAGGAATTTGGGGATTATCTAGCCATAGACAGTATATCAGGCAGGTTTTGCCATAGTAATGGTGTGTAACAAATAATCTCCACATCTCAGTGGTTTATAACAAGAAATATTTCTGCTAAATTAAGTTGGACTTGGTTTCAGTTTGTGTGTTCTATTCAGATTTGCTTTGTATATCTCTTCATTCAGATGCTAGAGGCCTTTTAAGGAATTATTATTTCATGGCAGAAAGCGTCATTAGAAGAGATTGGTTAAAAACTTGCCAAATCTCTTAAAGCATGAACTGAGACCTGACATTACTATCACTGCTGCTCAAAGTTCATTGGCCAAAACAAGTCACATGCCCAGGATAAATAGTAGGTCAGGAAAGTTTACCTCACCATAATAAAGAAAGAAGAGTGGGATGTTTGCTGAACAATAATCCAATCTCCCTCAATGAAGTATACTGAATCTTATTTTTTTTCTATTCTAATTTTATCTATGTGACCATTGCCTCTTCTCCATATAGTTTTCTTCATGGCACTTACTTTGCATTCCTGAAATTACATCACAATTTCCTTTTCTCTTTATTTTAAAATGTTTTGGATTATTTTGAATGATATACTTTTCTTTGTAAACAGGTACTTTAGAAAATCCCTTAGAAAAAGAACAAAAGCTTCTGATCTTCCTTAGAGCTTCAGAGGGAGTCATTTGTGACCGTTTCAATGGAATTCGTGTTGACCCAGGAACAATTGGTAAGCGTATGATGTAGTTTTTATTATTAATGAAAATAAAATAAGTATCTGTGTGTGTGTGTGTGTGTCTGATGGAGAAATACTATTCATGGAGCATATACTAAATTCCAGGTACTCTTCTAGGTTGTTTATATTTATTATTTCACTTACCATCTCTCTTGTGAGCAGTGTCCATTTTATAGATGCAAAACTAAGACTTAGAAATGAACAACATGCAGAAGGCCACGCAACTTTATAATGTCAGAACTTAGATTTATATCCGGATTGGTCAGACACCAAAGTCTAGACTAAGAGTCCATATTAATAACTATAAATACTACGTGATTATTGATACATTTTTAAACTGATCGATCTATAGATTACTGAGAAACATTCACTGTTGACAGTTTCTTTATTTGATATTGCCATGACACCAAATCCTGTTATAAATTGGTCTACATAAAAGCACAGAAACTGGGACTGGCCTTATACACATGGTATAAATGCCCCCAAATAACACAGTCTTAAGGAATAAGAGATTTTTCATGACATTTCAAGTATTTTCTCACTTTCTCTGTATGGGCATTATTAATTTTATAAGTAAAGAGGGATAAGTCCTCTTGAGAAATTATGAAGTAATTTCCTTTTCTTGGAGTATGCTCACATTTTTCAAAACTGGCTTCCTTTCTGTTATTTCCTTTTCCTCACTTATAGAATAGTTGAAATAATTTAGTTCACTGTACTTTATCACCCTTTCAAATATTATTGTGTCACACAGCTTAAATGTGTTGTGATCAATAGCCAGGATATTAATTTCATTGGATTCTCCTTTAGATACACTGTTACATTGGATGTTTTCAAATAAGACATCTTATCTTGTGGCAAAAGAGAAAAGACCACCCTCTATGAGGTTTCTAAACATTATGAGATACAATTTTTTTAAGAGCATAGTCTCTTTCTGTCTCCCAGGCTGGGGTACAGTGGTTTGATCATAGCTCACTACAACCTCCAACTCTGGGGCTCAAATGATCCTCCTGCTTCAGTCTCCCAAGCAGCTGGGACTACAGGTATGAACCACCATGCTTGGATAATTTTTTTTTTTTTTTGTACACAATGGGTTTCACCACATTACCCAGGCTGGTCTCGAACTCCTGGACTCAAGTGATACTCCCACCTCGGCCTCCCACAGTGCTGGGATTACAGGTGTGAACCACTGCACCTGG
Organism: Propithecus coquereli; assembly: GCF_000956105.1. NCBI lineage: Eukaryota > Metazoa > Chordata > Mammalia > Primates > Indriidae > Propithecus > Propithecus coquereli. The sequence goes on from NW_012148507.1 coordinate 2,682,953, forward strand.
CCTAGGAGACATAAATTTAATATTTATTGGCACTTAATGGCTTCCTCTGTGGATCTTAGTACTTGATAAAATGGAAGCAATAATGTTAGGATATCACGAAGTTTGTTAACTTAGTTCCGTAATATATAACTTTTGCTATAAATCTTTGATAGTACTTTGTAATGTCCAGAGGTTTTTCCTAGATGCTATTTATTTTACCTTGCTAATAACATGAGGTTCAAGAATTTCTTAATTTTCCAAATCAACAAACTAGAAGCATCAAAATAAGAACATTTGACCTCTTTTTGCCTGTAGCGGCCACTCTGCTCTATGGACCAATTCCATTGGATCGGTCTTTATGTTAGGAGTACACATGGATGCCCGTCCTGATCTCTGAACCCAGACGTATGATCAAACTAGTGTTTTTGAAAT
>NW_012148507.1:2683413-2684777 GCF_000956105.1 Propithecus coquereli
AGTTGAATAAATGAATGAATGACTAATTTATTTTATTGGTTAGAAAACACAAGAATGTTTCAGTATGAGAGAAATTTTCTTTGTGTTCTCTACAGTTCTTTGGACTGGACATTCAAATAAGTGATCACTTAATATTTTTCCTTTGAAATGTCTAGTTTCTAGCACTTTAGGAATTGGACATTACTTACTGGGAAGAGCTTGACTTGTTTTTTTAAAAATTTCTAAATTGGAAGGTTATTTTGAAATAAATGTTGTATCTCCATTGTTACAACTACTATTTTTAATGATTAAGCCAATATTTTTAAAAATTTGTATTGTATACAGACACCACGTCATATACTATTTATAAGCTCTAAATCATTTAATTCTTACAAAAAAATGGATGCTATTATTGTGTCTTTCTTACTGTTGGGGAAACTAAGGTTTATAGAAATGAAGTAATCTGCTGAATTTTGTGCATGAACTTTTAAGGGTTTTTATGCATTTTGCAAGTGGTGAATGAATAATATTTTGATGTTTATTTTAATATTCTATTTGTTGATAAATTGAGAGCCTTCATTGATGATAAAAATTTGTCAGCCTGAATAAAGTCACTCTATGAAGGAGTAGACATTATTATTTGATGATGCCTACTAGTTTTTATAACCAGTTCTTATTTTATTAGGCTGCAAGCCCCTTGCACCTTCCATTTATTTTCAAATGGAATTGAGTCTATTGGCGAAGGATGTTTTGGGGATAAGTGGGTCAAATATACACTGGAAATTAAAAGCTAATTCAGAAAAATAATATGTACTACAATGTAATTGGCTTATTGCTTTTTGCTAGCTTGAGTCTCTGATAGTAAGAACAGAATTCTGCAGGCTCTGGTCTGAAGCAAAGGACATAAAAATAGGCTCTAAGTAGAAGCTCAGCTTCCAAAGTCATAACCATACAACCTGCTTCTGAGGACAGGGGAAAAACGTGTAAAATTGGTTTTGGGGGTAATTTCTTAACCTATGTTTCATGTGCAATCATGATATTTAAGCAATTTTGAGATTAACTCAGAAATACAAATTATTTAAAAATATAATTTTTTGCTTTGAATCCACTGAACAGCACCTGAAAAATAGTATTTTCAGAAAATGTGTCTAAAATTTTGGCCAGTTTCCATTTTTTTGATCAACAAAACTTATTGATGAATGTTCTCAGAACATAACAGTCACTTAATAAATTTTATTAATTGTGAAATATGATGTACATGTGCAGAAAAATTTTGTAAATGAAAAACATACAGCTCATTAAACATTATAAATATATTCTAGTGAATATGTAGTGAGATCGATTATTTTATTTTTTATTTCTCGTATTTCCAATGTAATGGAATA
>NW_012148507.1:2696967-2701093 GCF_000956105.1 Propithecus coquereli
AAAATGATAAATATTGTCAAAAATTATCTAAATAATAAAACACAGATTAGGAACAAACACTTGAAAACTTAAAAAGCCAGCTGGATGCGGTGGCTCACACCTATAATCCTAGCACTTTGGGAGGCCAAGGTGGAAGAATCACTTGAGACTGGGAGTTTGAAAGCAGCTTGAGCAATATAGTGAGACCCTTTACAAAAAATAGAAAACTTTGCTGGGTGTGGTGGTGCATCCATGCAGACCCAGCTACTCGAGAGGCTGAAGCAGGAGGATCACTTGAGTCCTGTACTTGGAAGTTGAGACCCTGCTTCAAAAAAAAAATTATATCTCATAATGTTCAGAAACCTTATATAAGGTGGTCCTTTCTCTTTTGCCACAAGATAGGATGCCTTATTTGAAAACATCCAACACAACCGTGCATCTAAAGGATATAAAATAGAGCACTTAAATATTCTTTTTCTAGTAAGATGGACACCTTCATACATAGATTATCACATATTTTGCACAATAACCTCTGGAAACAGTTTAATTATGTGGTCTTAATTCCTCTGAAGTACTTTTCCTGTCCAGCTATTGCTCCTTTTATTTTCAGGGGTTTACGGGAAAGTTCAGCTTAACAGTGCTTATCCTCAGAAATCGTGGACACGTCTTGGTGCTGATATTGCCTCAGGAAATGAGAGGTAAGAAATGACAGTAAGTTTGGACCTTTTTCTTGGTTTGGTTTGCTACTGCTGAGGTTTTGTTACAATATGAAATTGAATTTTAGGTTAAGCATTATAATTCAAGGATGAGTAAGTGGAAAAATAAGGGATGATAAGGAATTTTTTAACAATCTCTGTAACATAATAGAAGGAGGAAAAAACATGCAAAAGGTAAGACAGGAACATAGTTTATTCCAGGAGTAAATTTTAGATAATACATATTTATTGCTGTCAATAAAATCTCAAAAAATATGAATTCCATGAGATAAGAGATGAAGGTGAGAACACAATAGTGTGAGTTGAAAAGGTAGCTGGTTAAGATGTAGACAGAAATAAAATAGGAGTGATATGAAGAATCTTATGAAATGTAATAATGCATTGGAGGCAGTAAAGAACAGAATCACAACTGTTTCAAACTGAATAGGTAATATGAAGAACAAACTGATGGCAATCTATCATAACACAGAAGATAAGACTGGGAGATAAAAACGATGAAAGCTAAGGTATTATAAATAGAGATCAGAAAATGGTAATATAGATAACATGTCCCTTTTGATAAGAGCCTAGAATAACTACAGTAGAAAGAGTAATGAAAATTATAACTGAAATACACATAGCAAATCTGGGAGTGAATTACATTTAATTTGAACACATCAATATCAAGAATAATGATTGCTTCATTACATTATCCTCATAGTACAAGAAAAAACAAGGTGAAAAAAAAAAAAACAAAAGAGAGAAACATAAAGCTTGCTAGCCCTAGAATTCTCCTCTATACTATTACATGCAGGAAGATAGTGGTGCCACATATAAAACTGTTTGAGAAAAAAAGATTATGACCAAAGAATGGGCCACCCATGTTAGTACACATGTGAAAGCAAACTGAAGAGGTGTTTTGCTTTGGAAGAACTGAAGAGAAAGTAAAGTTTTCTAATAAAAAGGTTGAACTGAATTTAAAGTTCAAGAATAAGAATAAAACTTGAGACTAACATAAAGCATTGATGATAAACGTTGAACTAAGTTAAATATGATGGTGTAACTATGGTTATTAAAACAAGAAAAATTCTAATAATGGTTCTTGTAAAAAGAAACTACATAGAATTTGAAAAGTTAGTATATTAGTTAGATCTCCATTTATATAAAATACTTATAACCAATAGGTTATGTGTGTGTGTGTGCGTGTGTGTCCTATTGGTTTTATATATATAAAAACAAATATATATGTGTGTGTATATATGTGTACGTATATATATGTATATAATATATAGTAAAAAAATATATAGTATGTATGAAGAGATGTATTTCAAGGAATAGGCTTACACAAATATGGGGGCTGGAAAGTTTGAGATCTGTAGGAAAGGCCACCAGCTTGCAAAGTCCTGAGGAAATGATGTTGCAGTCTTGAGGCAGAATTTCTTCATCCCTGGAGACACCTCAGTTTTGCATCGAAGACCTTCCAACCGATTGATGAGGCTCCCCCACATTATTGAGGCTAATTTCCTTTATTTAAAGTCAACCGATTCTGTTAACCACATCTACCAAATGCCTTCACAGCAACACCTAAATTAATGTTTCATTGAATAACTGGGCATTATAGCCTAGCAAATATGACACATAAATTAGTCATCACGGTTCAAAATTCTCAGATAAAAATCTGAAACTATAGCCATAGGAAGTAAATATGAGATAATTTATTCTATTAGAATTTGAAATAGGATATATACCTTCCAAATCACCAGAGGGGAGAAAAAGAATGAAAGAAACCATAAAATAATTAGTAAAATAGGAAAAGAGAAGAAAATGAAACAATAAAAGAATAAAAACAACAAAAGGTTATATAAAAGAAAACAGAAATAAGAAAGTAAGAATAAATCTGTCAGTTATAGAAATAAAATGTTTGTTAAAAATGACACAACAGAGAAAATAGGGTTAAAAGTCAAAATATAATGATAATTTTTTTACCAGAGGAAAATTTAAAACCAATTCAGAAGAAATTTAAAGTTAAGTATTGGGTAAAAATGAATTATTGACATTTAAAAGCAAAATGAATGGACCTCAAAATTATGCCTCTAATCCTTGCTTGGGTGAGGCAAAGACATAAAATGTAACTGAAATGTTTGTACCCTCATAATATCCTGAAATAAAAAAAAATAAAAAAAAAATTTCAAAATAGAAAGGATGTGAGAAATCTGTGAAAAAAAATTATTAATAAAAAACATAAAAATCAAAATGTATCAAATTGGTTAAATAATTACACTTTACATTAATAAAGACTTCAATCTCCAGTGAGACTCTAGCAGTCAGAAAAGTTTTATGCCAGATAACAAAATATAGAACTAGATAAAGAAAATCTCTAAGAAATGTAGGAGGAAATTGAAAGAAACAAAAATAGTCATCTAGGACATTTGCTTACCTCTTTCAGTTTTTGACCTTTTATGTGGGTTAAAAAAAGATAAAGAAAATTTGAAAACTTGAATAATATAATAAAAGCAATTTAATTTACATATCAAACTCCTTTACCCTAGAACATATGTATTCATAATTAAAATCTTAATAATACATTTTAATAATAACAGGATGTGGCAAAATATAATAGAGATTAAAACAGCATAGAAGCCAACAATCTCTATTTCTTACAAAATAAAAAAAGAAAAATTCAACCTTTTCTAAATAACTTTTATATCAAAGAGGACATCAAAACTTTACCAACAGAGTATCTGAGAGATCACAATAATGAGACTACTCTATGTGAAATATTACCAAACATGCCATTATGTTAAATGTTTTCATGATTGAATAAGAAAACAAGAAAAAGCAAACTAAGCTGTCAATATAAGAAGCTAAAAACAAAATAACCAATAAGTATAATGAAATCAGTTGATGCAAGATAATGGCAGAAATTGGTGAATTAAAAAGTAGGAAATTAGTAGAGGTGAATTTTTTCCAAGAAAGAGTAGTTTATCCTTTAATAACTTTAATCATACCAAAAAACTCAATATATAAAATCAAAAATGAGAATTCAAATATAACAAGTGCTGAAGAGATTAAGATTGTAATATAAAAATATATACATTCATAAAGTATCACTTTGACATTTTTGGAAAAATGAACTATATATAAAAATACAAATTATCATAGTTGGCTAGAGAAGAATAAAATCAAAAGAGCCAATAATGGTGAAAGACATAAAGTTATCAAAGATTGATCCTCAATAATACCTTTGGCTCAAATAAATTTATAGCATATTCTTTCAATCATTTGAATATCAGATAATTCGTATGTTATATAATCTATTTCATAGCATAGGAATATATGTGAAGCTTCCCAGTTAATTTTAGGGAACAAATATAAAATAATTTTTAAAACAACTGCTAAAGATAACTCAAAATAAGGAGACTGAGACACCATCCAAGTAGAATGTAAAAATC
>NW_012148507.1:2701498-2731233 GCF_000956105.1 Propithecus coquereli
GTTCTGGCTTATAAGTGGAAGCTAAACGAAGGATATATATAGTCATAAAGTGGTATAATGGACATTAAAAAGTAAGAAGGGGGTTAAATAGGAGGAGCATGGGGGATAAAATTCTGCTTATTGGGTACAATGTACACTATTCTGGAGACGGGTACACTGAAAGCCCTGACTTCCGCGTTATACAATTCATCCATGTGACATAAAACACTTGTACCCCCTAAATCTATTGAATTTTTTTAAAAAGCTTTCTCCTGAGCTTTAAACTCAATAGTCTGAAGATATCTCCCCTTGGATGTTCCTCAGATGTCTCTACTCAACAGATCTGAAGCCAGAGCTCCTGTCTTCTTCCAGACTCCCTGTTACCTATTCTCCAAGTCACGTATGTCAGGAATCCGCAAGGCAGCCCAATTTCTTTCCTCGGTCTTACCAAAGGAGCACTGGCTTCAGGACAGACAGCTCTGAGTTCAAGCATCAGCTCGCCATTTACAAGCTCTGTGGCACTGAGCAAGTACTTCACCCACCTAAATCTCATTTCCCCTATCTGTAAAATGGGGGTAGTAATGGTATCTACTGCATTGGGTTATTAGGATTGAATGAAATGATGCACATAAAGTGATTAACATATTATTAGCATGGAGCAAGTGCTCAATGTATGTTAGCCATGATGAATCACAATAATAAGCCTCTAAATAACTCTTGGGAAAAAAAGATTATAAGAATATTTCCTTTAAATCAAGTTTTCTTAGTTGGGTGGCTTACCAATTAGCTTAGAATCACTGCTTTAAATAATAATACACAATAAAGAATCCCTCTCAAATAGCTTTCTATTTTATGAAAAAAACTGACAATAAAAATTATTACAACAATCATTAAGTATTGTCATTAAAGTTTTGGCCAATGCATTCAGACAAGAAAAATCTATTAGATTTAACTATTGAAAAGAATCCAAACTGTCATTTTTTGTGGGTTATATAATACACATTTTTGCCCTAGAAAACTAGAAAATTATGTGAAAAACTATCATTAGTTGCCTTCAATGAATGCACAAATAAATAACTTTTTAATACATGAACAGTAAAGTTATTTTTTTTAAAATGCCTTTAATATGAATAAAACAGTGTGTTATTGGCACCCAGACTGAAGAGAATGCCTAGAAATAAATCCAGGCATGTTTATTTCTTAGAATTTGAATAAATTAGCATTTCAATTTATTTAAATATGTGCTGGAATAATTGATAAATGCTTTAGAAAAATATAAAATTAGACTCTCACTTTATGATTTACTCTAAAATAAATTATATTTAAAAAAAATCAAACATAAAAAATTCAAACCATAAAATTATTTGAAGAATATTTAAGTCAATATTATGTAATTTAAACTAGGAAAGACTTTTCTGACCATAATAAGCAAGGCAACAACCATAATAGCAAGAAATAATAGATTTGACAATGTTATAAAGATCAGTATTTCTGCATGTCGATTACAAAATGCTAAGCAAATGATAAACTAGTAAATATTTGCAACCTACAATTGTACAGATGAAGGACTAATATTTTTTATACATAAAGAACTCTTAGGAATAAAATGAAAACAACATGAACACACTGGAAACATAATCACTAAAGGGTTTGAAAACGTGAGCCACAAAAGAAGACATACATCTAACTAATAAGCATAAAGAAAAGGTGTTCTTTACTAGAATAAATGTTAATTGAAAGTGTAATGAAATACCATTTTAAAATTTTAAATTGGCAAAGATGAAAAAGAATGAATTTCGAGTTGACAAAGGGGAAGATATATTCACATTCAGGTGGGAATTCGTATTCTATATTAGCCCAGTTTTGTATGTAAAGTAAATTAATTAAAAATATCTATGCATGCATGTTTTTGGAGAGAGAAATGTCTGGAAGGGCATACAGTGCAGTAAGAATCTCTATGGTGAAATGATAGGTAGTAACTGCTTTCGTGTGCTTTTCTATGTACAGAATTTCTTCATAGAGTGGGTATTACCTTTGTAGTTATTTTAAATTATTTATTTATTTATTCGACATGATTTTCACACATGCTTATCCTATGTCAAGCATCAGGCTATGACCTGGAGATACAATAACAAGTAAAAACTGACATGGCCTCTGCCTTCAGATGTTAATCAAAGAAATACTGAGTAAATACAAATTACATATGTGATAGATTCTGTGAGGGAGGGGTATATAGGATTCTGAAAACACATGAACACGGCAACTTGGGGAATTCAGGGAAGTTTAGAGAAGGCTTCCTTCAAGATGATTGCAGAGGTGGGAACTGAAAGAGGAATGGGTTTTAATTAAGTAAAGTGGAATATGTGTGGAAACAGCATTCCAGACAGAGCAGGTAGCATGCGATTATTCAGTGTTTGCTGAGTGATACTTACTATGTTCCAGGTCTAGTTGTAAGCATTAGGGACATACAGGCAAACTAGAAGAGATTGCTGTCCTCTGGGAGCTTAGATCTTCATGTGGAGAGATAGACAATAAACAAGCAAATACAGAAATAAAATGACGTAGTTGGAGATTATAAAATATGCCAGCAATGAAATCAATAGGATAGTATGATCAAAAATAGCTGGGATGGAGAATGTGAGGGGTAGATTGAATGGACAGGGAAAATCTCTCCGGGGAATGGAAATTTGAGCTACGACCTCATGGATGGGAGGGAGCCAGCTGGCCTGTGTGTGGAGTGGGGCAGAGGTGGGACAGGTCATTATAGCTTAGGCTGAGTGAGCAGAGAGCAGAGCTGTGTGACGTGACAAGTGCCAAGTTACATAGGGCCTTGTTCTGGTATGAGAGGTCAGAGGGGAAATCACTGAATGGTTTTATGTAGGAGAGCGATAGAATCTGATTTGTGTTTTAAAAAGTCTCTGGCTGCTGGGAGGCCAGTTGAGGCCAGAAATCACAGGAACCAGGACAATGGAGGGGGCAGAGGAAATGGAGAGAAGAGTTGGCCATGCTGACTATTGCATGGTGAGGTGAGGGCAGAATGCTGCACGTTTTGATTGAGCAAACTGGTCAATGGTGGAAGCATGCACTCAGATGGGAAGACTGGGAAGGGAACAGGTTTATCAGGGTAGAGGTGGCAGGAACATGCTAAGTTGGAGATACCAAACAGAGATGTCAAGAAGACAATTAGATGCAGAACTTAGGGCTCGGAAGGAGTCATCTTGGAAGTGGGTGATGTCCCTAATCAGGAAGACATAGGTAGAGGGGAAATTTGGAGGCTGGGAATGAGATTGGGGCCACTCTTAACTTTTTAGAAGGTGATAGTGGAGGAGTCAGCATAAAAGGTGATTGAGAAGCAGAGGGTGGGCAGAGAGGTGATTCTGTGGTGGGTGGGAGAACGGAGAGCACGAGGGACGAATGAATACTGTGGTGGATGACACGGAGAGTGGGGGCCGAGCATGACAGGGTTCCAAGGAGTAGCTCCAGCTCAGGGCCATATTCATTGGTAATATTAAGAATTTAAGTTTTACCCTAAGAGCATTATGAAGCTGTTGTAGGTTTGTAAGGAGGTGGTGTGGGTGGGAGGTAGCATTTATAATCATGCTTGTGCATCTAAAAACATAATTGTAGGCACAATGTGGACAACAGGAGAGGTCTAACATGGATCCCGGGATGCCAATCAGGAGCTTCCAGCAAAAGACAATATAACTTACAGTCAGGAGCTGCAAGAACAATGGAGAAAAGCAGACAGATTTAAAGGCAGAAGATAAAATCTATAAGACACATTGGATACGAGGTGCTTTCTTGGTTTCTGATTTGTATCGATGGATGGCGGTATCATTCACTAGAAGAGGACTAAGTTTGGGGCAATGATTATAAATTCAGATTTGATAATTTGAGTTTGAAGTGCCTTTCTGATACCAAAAGGATCCGTGAAGTAGGCATTTCTAACAGGGATCAATAAGAAACTTTAATTATAACTAAAAGGTTAGCAAGTTGGAATTTGGCAGGAGCCATATGAATGGATTTTTCTTATAAGAATGTGTTAAAAAACCTCATTCAGAGACTGAGCTACAGGCTATTTTCAAAGAAACTCAATTTTATTAATTAAAACTATCCATAGTCATTAACTAGCTACCATTTATTGAGTTCTTATCATGTAGGCTTGCTCTATGTCAGGCCTCTACCAAGCATTTTACATACATTATCTCATTTAAATCTCTCAATGCTCCAAGTTAGGTATTATTATCTGCATTTTACGGATATGAAAACTGAGACTGGAGAAGTTAAATAAATTTTCTAAGTTCATAAAGCTAGAAGTTCCTGAGGCTAGATTTTTACCCTGGTTTGTTTGATTCCATTGCTTGTGTTATACACATTACAAATATTAAAAACAAAATTTCTTAATATCAGTCCTGAGGAAGAGTACTTTAATGAGTGTATACAAATGATGTGTAATTAAAATACATAGTGTATTCACTTTATGGATATCCCATCTTTTAAAAAATATTTAAAAAAATTTTTAAATAATTTAAGACTCACAAGAAGTTGCAAAAATGGTAGATAGAGTTCACATATATCCTTCACTCAGTGTTCTCTGATGACAACATCTTATACAACCATAGGACATTAGCAAATCTGGCAAGTTGATTCAGTGTTAACTGAACCACAGATTTTATACAAGCCATTTCTTTAAACATTGCTCTACAACCTTCCTTTTGTTGAAAGTCAGTTTAATAAGCCTTTCTATTATATTGTGATATGAGTATGTTTCACGTGGACCTTTTCATGAATTTTCACCAATAGAATTAGAGATCTGAATTTATTTGTATATAATTGATCTATTTTATGAATAGTGGTTCTGTGAAAACCCATAGATAGGCTAACATTTTAACATGCCTCTTTCCTGTCTTCTATTTTATGTACATATCTTATTTTTATTAAAAATGAGGCATGTTCTTTTATGTCTTGTTTTTTAAATCAATACATCATGAACATAATTCCTTATAATTCAATGCTCTACTATGAGATACTCTTAAAATGGCTGCATAGTATTCCATTGCATGAGACATAGACTTTTTATAATTTTATAATTGTGGAATGTGGGAATACTGTTTTCCTATTACCATTTAGCAGGCGAGAACTAAGAATCAAACAGACAAGGTGAGGTTATTTAGTGGAAAGAACTCTGGACTTGATAAACCATCTTCCTTTGGCCTAATTCAATCTCTGGTTCCATTTGTTTACCTAATCTTGAGTTTTGTGTTATTTAATCTCTTTGGAACTTAGTTTCCCTGTCTTTAAAAGCTAGCAGTTGCATTAATATTCTATAGCTGTGTTTCCTGGAAAGTCATAGCAAATCAGGAACAGAGCTAAGACTCTAAATTCTTTCATTAAAATTATGTCAATTGGTAGTAGGCTTTTTTTTCTCTATAATTCTCTCTCTTTCTCTCCACCCTTACGTGTACAGATTTGAATTAATTATAATCTTTGGTTTATAACAGACTCATACTATTGGCCCACAAATGACCAGCTTTAATTTATTTACTTATTTTTAAGGGGTTAGTATTATATACCAAACATCTGTGAATCTTCCACCCATATAGTAGACTCTTTAAGGATGTCTGCTAGATAAAATTTAAGTTTTTTTTAATACAAATTGTTTTATTTACCATTATATCTCTAGCACCTAATATAGTGTCTGGTGCGTATCATTTGCTCAGTCAATATACATTGCATAATTGAATGCCCTACACATGGACATTGTTGCCTGGATGAACATTTAGTGGTAGAGCTTGCTAAAGTTTTGACATTAGGTAAAGAGGCAGGTTATTTAAATAAACACATGCTGTTGAAGTTGGTAATGACTGGAGAATAAAACAGTCATATTCACTAGGAAAAGCTAGGCGGCAGTGACACACTAAACAGAAATTTTATTAAATGTGAGTTTAAAAAAAAAAGACCCAAATGAACAAATCCCTCATTGTTTCATTGTTTCATAACGTGATGAAAGCACAGTGCTTGGAACTTAACACACTCAAGGAATACACACTCATTAGTCCCCACAATAAGGCTGAGAGGTTGCAGAGAAGGTATAAATATTGTGCTTTTCAGATGAAGATATGAAGTGAGAAGAGTTAAGTGACTTCTCAAGGTCACACAGCTAGTAAGTGACACCTCTAGGGTTCACATTTGTATCTGTCTGACCATGAAGGTTGGAGCCTTAATGCATGATGATAAATGGTCCAAAAATGGCATGATAGGTCTTCAGAAAATTAGAGAAAAGATCTCTTCTGACATCCCTTTGTTATTCAAACTGTTTGCCAATCCAGGAGGGTTGCTATTATAGAAAACCATGTGTAGATGCATATACTAAACTCTAGAACTTTTACCATTTCTTGTTCCTTTGCCTTGTATTTCATGGCCATGGAATATCTTTGCTTTTCCTGTAATGTATACATTTGTGAGCCAGAAAACTGACTCTATGAGCATGAAACTTTTCACAAAAGCCCCTTTTCACTGCCATGTCTTAATATTTCTACCTCATTCTCCCTGGTGGGATTTGTTGGTCTCAGTGGATCTCCTTTCCTCTCTCTAGACATAGATGATCTGTGGTGATCATAGGTGATCTGTGTTGCGCTTTCAGTATGTTTGATGCCGTTTTTATGCTGTTACAGAATTATAGTAGAGGATGCAGTGGATTGGCGACCCCATGACAAAATTGTCCTCACCTCTTCTTCTTATGAGCCTCACGAGGCAGAGGTCCTCACTGTGAAAGAAGCCAAAGGCCACCATGTTAGCATTCATGAACGGCTCAAACACCGGCACATTGGTAAGGCTTTGATTTGCTGGTTAAGGGAAGTGAATGAGCTGGGAAGAACCTGTTCAGCAACCTGCCTTAGTGACCTTAGATCGGATTGCCATTCCAAGGGGAAGGATAATACCCTACTACTGCTCTAGGCTCATCCTAGATGGCTTTGTCTCTAGTCCTTCATTACTTTTATTGCCTAATTTTTGAAGAATACCTACATATAAAATAATTTTTTTTTTTTTTTTGCTTTTTATTTACAATGGCAAGTCTAAGAACAGAAGAATTGAGAATCTTATTCAAGGTCACTGGCAGTTTTGTGGCTAAGCCAGAATAAAACTCACGGACACTGAGTCTCCAGTTTATTTCCTGGCACAATGAATTACACAATCCCTTAGAATATGGTAATTATTGTAAATAATGACTTTGTTTTCCATATTTAGAAAAGTATTCTTCCTGACATGAAGTACATTTTATGTGTTGACTACTACTATTACTATTACTGGAAAAAAAGAAAAAAAGTCAATGCCATTTTTTTAAAAGGTATTGAATATTTTTATACACTTATACCAGTTAAAATGTACTGCACATATGTAATGAATAACAATAATCTTCCTGGTTCGACCTAATAAATAAATCTAACCCAGGAGGTATAGCTAATCGGTGACAAACCATGGAAATAAAGGGGATTGACAATATATTTTTGTCTCTGACATGTGAGAGGGAAGTACATATTTTCACCAGGACTGTCTAAAGCTGTGTCTACATCATAGTTCCAGTGATGATTTCTTTTTTAAAAAGTGACAGAGAAAAGAGAAATTTTCAGCAAGCCTTGCCAATAAGATCCAAGGTGAAATGCAAATGGCGGGCAGTGAAACAAACTAGCTTCGGTTCCCACTACTCTGGAAGCGGCTCAGACGGGGGTGAGCTGAAGACCCACAGTGAGAGGCTGCTGCTGCTGCTGCCGTGTGGCGCTGCTTCTCCTTTCTCTTTTACTCTTACATGTTACTGCTTTTGCTATGTCACTTCCTCAGTTGATCTGGGATCTTTCACTGACATGAAAGAGGTCTATGGACAATGTACAACCAAACACTGAAGTCTCACAATGACTTATTTAGGGAAGGTTGGGGACCCTACTAATTGGACAGGCCTGCACTGACTACCCTGCACAGTGGCCTGTCCCAGTACCCACAGTTATTGAGAAGAAATGAATTCTTGCTCAAATACTCTCACTCTCATCCCAAAGAGAGGAAAGTGAACAGGTTTTTCATTTCTCAGCTGACCTTTGTGGAGAATGCCCGAGGAAAAGCAGACCTTAATGTGGGTAGGACTTGCAAGGGGAAAGGAGTGTTTTCATTTGTCAGGTTTGCTGGGTCCCCAGCCGGCAATTTCTGAAATAGATCTTCAAAGTTTTTTTTTTTTTTTGCCTCCCAACTCCTGTTGTCCCAGGAAGTGTCCACATCATGGAGGATGGCCGACGCATTCGTTTGGCTGCTGAGGTTGGACTGTTGACCCGCAATATACAAATTCGGCCTGACACTTCATGTAGGGGGAGACTACTTGTGGGCTCCTTCAGGAAGTCCAACAGAGAAGAATTTTCAGGTAAATGAAATTGTAAGTGACTAAGCATTACCAATTGGGGCCTATTCATCTGGGGCCCTCAGAGATTCCAACTGTGAGAATTTTCATTTATAAACCAAAATGTCCAAATTAGATAGTTCCTTTGTGCTCCAAGAAGCTATGAATTTTCAGTCCTAATCTGTGCTTAATTATCAGTGTGATGTTAAAATAATATACTAGCGATCAGCACATATGCACATTTTTACCTCAAAGAAACAACTTCAGCAGATGTGAAATTTCCTCTGCTTTGAAATTATAGATGATTTAATGACCACTTGAATTTTATCCCTTTCCTGAATTTCTATTACTCTTTCCCAGTAGCATGCTATATCTGATGGCAGGCATTAGTTCATGCTATAAATTAATAGCATAAATTTAAATAAAAATGATTTCCATATTCTAGACTGCTTTAAGGATCCGTTCAATCTTTCTTGTTTCTTTCAAGCTTTCGCCCTTTTGGAATGCTGCAAAATTATTTGATTAGGACCTCATTTCTTAAACTTGTATTCCTTAAACATTATTCCAAAGTTGTTTCCTGATCAAATAGTTTGGGAGTGGCTGTCACAGTATCTCCATCTTAGAAAGTCACTATGTACATGAATATAATAAAGGCTCAGAGAAGTCCTGGAATAAAAGATCTAACACTTTCCAAATAGTTGTGCATGGCATGACACAACTATTTCACCAGTTTGTTAAAGGACAGTGTTTGGACCTTAAATCAAAAGTTCAGGATTTCTAGTCCATAGAGCAAGCTCTCTCTCCATAAATTCTAGTTCCACAAATTCTTACCAGAGGTGATTTTACCTGTCAGGGGACATTTGGCAATATCTGGTGACATTTTTATGTGTCACAGCTTGGGGGAGCTTCTGGCATCTAGTGGATACCAAACATCCTGCGGTGCACAGGACAGCCACCCACAAGAGAGAAATATCTATCTTAAAATGTCAATGGTGTTGAGGTTGAGGAACTCTGCTCTAGAAGACTGAGACAAAGGCTGGGTCCTGGTCTTGTAAAACGAGATCAGTCTGCAGCTGATGAAGGTAGAGAATTAGGGAGGGGGAAGCAAGACCGGGCCCAGTAGACTGAAACTGCAGGCCAGACTGGAGCATGATCACAGGAACAGGACAGAAGGCCAATTCTTACAGCTAAGCCAGAGCCGAGCCAGCAGCAAGACTGACCTGATCCTAAACCTCTGCCATTGCTGATCTAAAGCATTTTAAATCATCCCCTTGGGAAGGGAAAGAGAAACTGTATTTTATGATTCTTATGGACCCAAAACTGTGTTGTTTTTTACACAGTGAAAATTTTATCTTATTTAATTCTAATATCCCCATGAGAAACATATTTTATCTTCCTATTATAGGAAACAGAATCCATAATACAATTGCCTGTTTATTTGTCTAACTCCTTCGTGAGCTTGTGAACTCCTTGGGGGTAAGAATGGTTCTGTCATCTCTGTTTTTCTAGTATGATGACTGCTGTGTCTTAGATGCTCAATAAATATGAATGAAAAATTAATGAAGAATAAGAAAAGTTAACTAACTAGTAAGTGGCAGATTCAAGAATGACTCTGAAATCCTTATTAAATATACTTTTATACCTTATTAAATATACTTTAATTTTGGATTTACAGGAAAGTTGCCAAGATAGTATAGAGAGTTCCTGTACACCTTTCACATAGTTTTTTCTATTAATAGCTGACATACCACGGACACATTTGTCAAAATCAAGAAATTAACATTGGTATCTTATCATTAACTAAACTCAAGACATTTTTCAACTTTTACCAGTTTTTCCACTAATGTCTTTTTTCTGTTTCAGTATTCAATTCAGGTTTCTACACTGCATTAAGAACCCTTGCATTTTTCCATAATATGTCCAGAGCCTAGATGAGGTAGGAGTAGATCAGGCTTGCCAGGCAGGGGTGTTGACTGGTTACAGGGCAGAAAAGCAGGCCAGGACTTGCCAGTCCTACTTTTCTGCTGGAGGGCTCCATCATTCTCCTCCTTCTGGCTAATAATACCCAGCAAGTTTAACTTGCTAGAACATTTTCCAGAATTGTGATTTTCCTAAGGAAAAATAAGAAAATAGTGTTAATAAAATCACTGATTAATTCTTCATTTAAATGCTCAAGACATTTTAAGTGTTTACTATTGATAAATTTTTAGTCATTGGTTAATGCGCACACAAGTAAAAAGATCTTGCACAATTTAAAATTGTGAATGATATCCATGTAAGTATAAGGCACTTTAAAACCCACTAATTAAAATAATACTGATATGTTATCCACCGGGAAGTTTACATATGTCAGGATCCTGTTTTCTGGCCACAAGGAGACACTTAACCTGTCCTTCTCGCGAGGGCTCGCTTCTTCACGGCAGCTGATTTACAAGGGTTTCAGTTTCTCCTCAGTGAAAACGGAGTGAAGAAGTGGAGGATTTAGAATATATCAATACCACCTTTGAGCTTCAATACTTTTGCTAAAAAAACAGTGAAATTGCAACTTCAAATGTACAGTAGCTCCCTTCATTTTTTAAAGAGAGAAATGTCTTTATAGTTTACTTTTGCCAGTACCTTAAAAAAACAAAACAAAAGGAGCCCAAACTGTGACCCATCTAGCAAAGAACACATGACTAATTATTGGCACATAGCTCCAGCCCAGTTACCTGAATCCTAATACAAAGTTGCTACTCTTATACCGAGTCTTCCACTCTCCCCAGTATGCTGGCCTAGGGGTATAGTACAGGGTCTCATCCACATTCCTAAGTTCAAGTCCCAGTTTATTAGTTGGCCCTTGTCTGCTTCAGTTTCCTTATCTGTAAAATGGGGATAATAATTGTACCTACCTCATAGGATTTTTGTGAAAATTAAGACTGTGTGTATATATATGTATGTGTATGATTAGAGCATATGTGTATGTATGTATGAATTAGAGCAGTGCCTTGCACATAAATGAGTCTTATATGAGAGCTAGGTGTTATATAGTATTTAATTCACCTCATTATTAATTCATATTAATTCACTAATAATCATGTTGTTATTGATTTTACCAAGAGTATATACACTGACATTAATACTCACTGTATTTTTAAATCAACCTACTGGCTGCATTTTATACTGTGTTTTAACAATGTCTATTTAAAACAGTACAAATAAAATCCCCCAATGAGACTAAATAATTCACTATTCTCTCCTGACATAAAAGATGTAAAAAATATTATTATTATGAAAATGAAACAGTGAGTATAATGTGGCTAGGATAAAAATACGGAAAAGATTTTACAGGGTTTTAAAAATAATTTTAAAAGTTTGTATTGCTTCCATCATGCCTTAATCAGAAGCACGTATTGGCTATCACGTTTCTGGACATCAATTGGGCAGAAGTAACTTTCGCACTTATACTCTTCTTAAGAAATGTTTGGAATGTTTTATAGAGTTAGCCATTATATTCATTCATGCAATATCTTTGTGGAGATGGCTATGGCTTTTTGGGATCACTGAGACACAGAGAGGGAGACTTGACTTTGAGGTGAGTGGCCGGGAACCCATACACCCTCCATCCTTACCCAGTTCCTGCATTCAGCTCTCAGACAAATGCACAGAATCTTTCAACTAGCAGTGCCTGTCTCCAAAGCCTGTCCCTTTTCTTAATATTCTCTCTCTTCCCCATCCTATCACCAGACTCTTCAAACTGCATGTGAAATCTTTTCAGACATTAATGTGATGTTTCTAATGATTCATGTTTTGTTCGTGAGAATTAATGATATCCAGTATAGTCCTGGTGCTAAGGATAAGCTGTCATGTTTTCCTTAAAAATCTGTCAATCTCGATGTCTTAAAGTGGGCCATCCTTCTGCCTTTTGCGGGGAGGAAGAAAGTATCTGATGACACGCGTTTTGTTTGTAGGTATCCTTCAACTTTTAAATGTGGAAATTCAGAACTTGGGATCCCCATCATACTACTCCATTGAATTCACCAATGTGTCAGTGGGGTCCTGGATAAGATCTTCTACTCTGCACCGGAGCTGCGGTGGGGGCATTCGTGCAGCTGCCAGTCATGGAATACATTTACACGACAATATAGTGTTTGGCACTGCTGGCCATGGCATGGATTTGGAGGGTCAGGCCTATTCTCTCACTAATAACCTTGTAGTTCTGGTGACACAGTCGGCATGGTCCAGTGTTTGGGTGGCAGGAATCAAAGTGAACCATGCAAAGGACATCGACCTTCATGGCAATGTTGTTGCAGGATCGGAGAGACTTGGCTTTCACATCCGAGGCCACCAGTGCTCCTCGCCTGAAATGCTTTGGTCTGACAATGTGGCCCACTCAAGCCTTCATGGCCTTCATCTCTATAAGGAAAGCGGACTTGGCAACTGTACTGGTATCTCTGGCTTCTTGGCTTTCAAGAACTATGACTATGGTGCCATGCTACATGTAGAGGACAGCGTGGAGATAGAGAACACCACTCTGGTAGACAATGCCATTGGACTTTTGGCTATAGTATATGTGTCTCCTGCTTCACAAAGCTCCATCGAAAATGTGCAAATTGTGCTCAGGAATTCAGTCATTGTGGCCACCAGCTCCTCTTTTGACTGTATTCAGGACAGAGTGAAGCCTCACTCGGCCAACTTGACATCAGCAGATCGAGCCCCTTCCAATCCAAAAGGGGGCCGAGTTGGTATTCTGTGGCCTGTGTTCACCTTGGAACCAAATCAGTGGCCTCATGAGCCATGGCACAAAGTGAGGAATGGCCATTCAGTTTCAGGAATCATGAAACTTCAAGGTAGGATGCTTGGCCTTATCTAAGCAGTATGTTTAATAGTTCCATGAATCCATGCACAGAATTTTTAATAGCATCCTGAAGTTATGTCAACCAAAAGGTACAGTGGGGTCTAGTGCGTCCTATCCAACTGGCAACCTGCTGGTATTGGTAACTACAATGGTGGTTTATCGTGGCAGTGAGTGATTCCTTACAAAAGTCTCTGCTTCATACATGTTGAAGAACTTCCACAGCAATTGTTTAACTTGGTTATAGGACAACTTTCTCAGGGGTGGTTATTTTTCTTATTTCAAAGTTGAGGAAACTGAGATGCAGAAATTGTGCCTCACCTCAGGTTGCCTAGGAGTTGATTGGGTACCTAGGGTTAAAATCAAAGGTATACCACAATCCATGCAGTTCATCTTCTCAGTTCATCTCAGTTCATTTTCAGATCTCTTTTGCACTATGGTTCTCATTCCCCATTTACTTACTCTGTCTGGCAATTGGTTTGTCTTTCAGTAAAATGAATGGATTATGATTAAACCTTTGATGAAAAGTATGGTTTTTAAGGATTTAATGTGTTGGAATGCTCTTCTCTTTTGCCATGCAATGTCCATGTATTGAAAAATTACAGATATTTTATATCCAAATTTATGTAAACTCCTGAAAATATCCTGGATAGCTATAACTAACTCCTGAATATATATTATTATAAGAATATTTAGTTGTATACTTTATGTTTATGAATGGTGGTTTACATGTTATAGTGATATGATATGTTTTTAAAAAATTTCAGATGTCACCTTTTCTAGTTTTGTGAAAAGTTGCTATAGCAATGACCTGGATGTCTGCATTCTGCCAAATATAGAAAACACTGGAATCATACACCCAATAACAGCAGAGAGGACCAAGATGCTAAAGATGAAAGATAAAAACAAGTTCTATTTTCCTCCATTACAGCCCAGGTACTACTTTTAGTATTTATAATAAACTATACTTATGAAGTATTTGACAATTCTTCAAATTCCTAAACATGTTAAAAAAAAGAATAAAATCATTAAAGAAATAAAAATAAATCCTTTTAGGATGGTATGTTATAATACATTGACTCCATGACTCCAATTCTTTAACCCTCCTATATTCATGACCTTTGATACATGATTTTTAAAATGTCTTAATAAAGAAGTAGAGCCTATTTCTCTTTCCCCTTGAATCAAGATTCAGCCACATGACAATTTTTGGCTAACAAAAGGGGCAGAAGGGATAGAGGGCAAGTTTTATTTATTTATTTATTTGGTTTTAATTAGAGAGACTTCAGTATGTTTTTAAAATCACTGGGAATAAATTGACCCTAACTCATCACCCTTCCCAGGAATACAGTGTCAGTCATCTTCAGAAGGAGGCCTTGGGAGTCTTTGGGCAGGGACCAGGTAGATGGGAAGGAGATCATGTCTGCTGTTAGGAATCTCTGAATTGAATGATGAGGCTTAGACAGATATTGGCACTCAGACCAGGTATAACTATTCTTCTTGGATTCAGGGTTTGATCTGAGGATTTTATTCAAGGATCTGGAAACTAGATAGGTAGGTTTTTTTTTGTTGTTTTGGTTTTTTTTTGCCTTAAAAGAGAGCAGGAAAGTTAGAAGCAGGGAAAATGGGTTACTTTTTCTTTCCCACAACGTTGGAGAAAACTCCTTTAGTTGACAGAGAAGAATCTAAAGAACCATTGTCATTAGAAAGTTCATGTTTGACCTAATATTAATCTCTTTTTGATGCCCATCCCTGAACCATTTTAGGTACCCAAATACTATTAGGTAGACAATTTGTGTTATTTTGTCATTTTTCTTATACTGTCTGACTTTCCTTATGTTCATATCTTATCTATGGGCGGAAATAGTTGTAAAGTTACATGTCTTTGTGTTGTTGTAACAAAATACCACAGACTCGATGATTTATAAAGAACAGAAATTCATTTCTTACTGTTTTGGAGGCTGGGAGTCCAAGATTGAGACACTGGCAGGACTGGTATCTGGGAAGGGCTATTTTCTGCTTCCAAGATGAAGCCTTGTGTCTGTATCCTCTGGAGGGGAGGAACAGTCCATCCTCACATGGCAGAAGAAAACCTCAAGCCCTTTTATAAGGGTACTAATCCCATTCATGAGGGTGGAGAGCCCTCATGATTTGTTTACCTCCAAAAGGCCGCATCTCTTAATACTGTTCCATTGGGGATTAAGTTTCAACATGAATCTTGAAGGGACGCCATCATTCAAATCATAGTATTACATGATACTAGCATCAGATTTTTTGTACTGGTAATATTAATTCCTAATACATGGTCTACATGCAATAAATATTTAATAAAATTACTAATGGTACATAAAAGAATTAGACCAGGGAAATAAAATAAATTCTCTATAATTTGATGTTGTAATTAACTATTACTTGTTTATATATCCCACTTGACTCTAAATTTTGGAAGTGCAGAAACCATATTTATCTTAATCACCATTGTTGAATGAGAATACTATTTTTACTTTGTATGTAGCACAAATATAACTGATGGTTATAATAATAATCTTACAATACTAAAAAGCCCTGAAGTTCCATAAAGAAATAATTATGTTCAGCAGATGTTAGAGTTAGGAACATTTTATTGTTATCTTGCTTCTTAGAAAATCAGCGATTTATACAAAGATTATATATCCAGATATCCAGAATATTTGGTTAATAAGAATGTCTGTCTTCTTGACCATATAACTGGGAAATAACTTATTTTTATATAGAGTTATCTGTGTAACACAGTATTAATAACAAAATCCTGTTGAATTTATTTTATACAAGATCAGCACTACCAATATATGTTTTCTTTTTACTGCTTATCATGGAAAGAGAAAATTATTTTCTATCTATCTTCACAGGAAAGATTTAGAAAGAGTAGTCTGCCCTGAATCGGATTGTGAAAGTCCAAGAAAATATCTCTTTAAAGATCTGGATGGGAGAGCCTTGGGTCTGCCTCCACCAGTTTCTGTATTTCCTGAAACGGATGCAGAATGGACCGTATCCTTCTTCAACACAGGTCAGTTGTATCGAACGCACTGCCTGTGGCAGAGGCAGTGTGCACGAGAGGGAGCTGGTTTGGCTGTGCTGTCCAGTGGGAACAAAATGTCCTGGAGAGGAACTGAGTTCTGAAGTCGGAGTCTGTGCTAATGAGCTGCCAGCTCACCTGTATCACGGTAATGCTGAGTCATTGGGAGATCTCCCAACCTTAATGCTGTGCCCTCTGTGAGATCGCTTGTGCCTGTGTCAAAGGTGTAGATGCCAAACACCCTGGTCTGTGCACAGGTGGGAAAACAATCCTCTGCCCAGCTTAGGCACCAGGTCTGAAATAGCTGTCATGCTCGGCAATTCATAGCATTTGCCATGGATCTAGCTCCTCTGGATTCTTAGGCTGCCTTTCTCTTCTGCCAGGAATTAAAGGCTTTCACTCTGGAGAGAGGGTGGTAGGGTAGATGCCATGTGGTTTGTCTCCCCTTTCTTCATGTTCCATCTATCAGCCAAACTAGGCTGTGCTCAAAACTCCTTCTTCTTCTTTTTGATAATACCACCAAAACCCCTTTTTGTATCAATTTTATAGCTGGACCCCTGGAAAGATCATCGTCTTTTTATTACCACCAGCAATGAGACTCTGAGTTCCCCTTTTAGTTCAGCTCAACGCTGCTGCAGTCAAATATAAAGAATTTTTCCTGCTTTCTCCTACCCCATTAGTTGATTCTTTTCAGACTTCTTTTCGGGCCCCTCTTCTCCTTTCTAAGTTTTGAATGTGTGACTGTCCCAGGACTGTGTCCTCAGATCTTTTTCCTTTTTTCTCTAATTTTGCTCCCCAGGTCCAAGACTGAAGCACCGTCTAATGCTGATGAATTTTAATTTATATCAACAGCCCAGATTTGATCCTGAAATTTGGACTAGTATATTCAACTGACTCTACTGAGAAGGATAATAGGCATCTCAGACTCAATATGGCTCAAATTGGTTCCTTATCTCCATTCCCACCCACAACCTGCTTCTTGCCTGTAGTCCCTACTTCAGTAATTGGTACCACCATTTGTGAGGTCATCTAAGTTAAACAGCTACAAGAGCGCCTCTATTTTTCTTTCTCCTAACCCAAATTCTCCAACTTCTCATTCCCTCCACCACTACTGCTCCAGTCTAGCCATCATCACCTTTCACCTGATGAGGGAACAGCCTCCTCGCTGGTCTTCTGTCTTCCACTTCTGAATTCTGTTCTTCATATCCTAGCCAGAGTGATCTTTTTAACATTCCAATGTCTTTCCATCCACTCAGAATGAACTCTACACTCCAAGCCTACAAGTTTATAGCACCTACTTCCTGCCTGCTCCCTTAACCTCATCTCTTATGACAGCACTTTTACTGACTCATCCTGGTCTTCTTCTTTTTTTAAAAAATGATCAGCTTATCCCTACCTTAGGGTCTTTGCACTGTCTTTTTGTTCTGCCTGGAATACCTTATTCTCATTTCTTTGAGAGCTGGTTCCCTCTGTTCAAATAATGACTCCTCAGAGAAGCCATTCTTGACCACCCTATCTAAAATAATCACACTGCCATCATTTTCTAGCCCTACTATTCTTGCTTTATTTTTTGTCAGAGTCCTATTACTTGACATTATATTATAAATGTAATTTCTTGCTTGCTGATTTGCTGCTTGCCCCTTTTAGAATGCAAACTTGGTGAGGGCAAGAATTTTGTTCTGCTTACTGCTGTGAATGTAGGGGAATGCTCAACAAACATGGGTCGACTGATCAAATGAGTGAATCATGTATAACCAGGGAGAATATTAATACTATCTGTTCCAAGCCATTTCAAAAGCAGGCAGAAGCAATTGAGGCCTTAAGATAACTGGTTTAAGGATTTATCTGTAACATGGAAGCCTGAAATGCAGATGCCTCTAGATATCTTTTCACTTGTTTCTACCTTTCTGCCATCTAAACTGCTACTACAGTGTAGCATTTGGCATTTCCAGCTGTTTCTACATAGAATTCTTTTAATTACCATAAAATTCATGCTTGAGTAGTTATACTTTTTAATATTTATTTCACATTTTTCCATATGTTGAAAGCTTATCTGTGCAATAGAGTGACAAGCTGTGGGGACTACAATATAGGTTTTAAAGTCAGTGCTGAGTGCATGGAGATACTGAGTAAATATTCCTTTTGATATGTGGGTTACATTTATTGAATATAATAACAAATACATTTTTGCCAGAAGAATGAAGTTCAGGGACATCTATATGTTGAGAAAATATGTGGGGAGTAATAAAAGAAAAAATAAAAAAGATCTGCAGCTACCTTTTCATTTCCCCTTAGAACTACTCAAATGGATTTCTATAGTAAGTTTTTCTATTGAAGAATTATCTCACTGTAACAGGTATTTATGCTATGGGGGAAACCGTGTGTCCCAGAGTATTTAATGAAAATTACATTTCATTCTAATAGAAAATAAAAGGACTAAAGATAGTGTCTTAGTTTGGGTTGTCCAGATGCAGACCCTGATACAAGGCTTAGAATCCAAGTAGTCTGTGTAGTGGGTGACCCCAGAAAACATCAGTAGAGAAGTAAGGAAGACAGGTTAAAAAAAATAAAGTCAGTAAAAGATACGTTATCAAACCGGTTAGCACTGTGAAAGCTGGAGCTCAGTCTGTTGGGGAGCTCTAGGAGACTAAGGGAACATGACCCCGTATCTTCCCAACCAGCCCACAAGGAAGCTAATGCATTTGTACTGCAATTCCTTGCTCATCGTTGGCTGAAGGATACTTCTGGGGACATTAACTCTCCAGCCTTTTGGCTTTCCCTGAACATTGGCCAAGTGTGCTCTTTCCTGTGGCCACCAAAGACTTTCTCAGAAAGCAGTCATAGGTTTTTGCAGTGGCAGCATTTGGTATGTGAAAGTGAGTGCCAAAAATTTGTGGGTGTGGCATAGACAGCGTCTGTTACAAATAGGAACTCTAAAATGTCAATCAGATGTTCCATGTTTAAATGATAAGAGCATTCTTTTGATGAACTTTTACGTGGTTGCCTACCATGTGGTGTGATATATTGTTTAGGCACAAATATGTGTTCGCTGCTGGTGGCAATGCTGGTATGTTTGATTTTTCTCAGCTCTCTACCATGGCTGTCAAACATGACTCAATGATAAAACTCAGTGGGTAATATAATACTACACGTAATCTACTATCAATGTGTGGACAAGCATGTACGTGTGTTAGTGGCTGAGTATTTACATGGAGGTATATGTGACTAACTGCCTAAATTCCTGATGTTTTAAGCTTTATAACATTTTAAATGAGGTTGCTATCGGTACCAACTGCAAGGATTCCCACAGTGGAATCTGCTGTTTACTGCACTAAAAATACAATCTGTGTCCTCTTGCAGTGAAGGAGACAACAAATAGTAAATGGTGCCTTCCGGGTGCTGACAGGATTGTAGTGTTTTTCTTTGACTTCCAAAGTATGAGTAAATTCCTCCTTCCCTTATGCAAATTCCCTTTTATTTTTTAAACCATTTTCTCTTAGCTACTTTCCTGTTCCTGTCTACAGTCTAGTGGATGAGAAAAGCACAGATTTAATCCTAAAAGAATTAATGTCTATTTTGTGTTTTGCCTCTTCAAGATAAGAATCTATGATCATTTTCAGTAAACCGGAGAAAGCAATGTGACTAAGATGAAAATGGAGACCACTGGAACCAAATTTTATGTTTATTCCAAATGTCATTTAATTTGATATCCCTTTATATCCTTTCCTATTTTATTAATAAATCTCTCCAAGCCATTGGAAGTCCATTGCCTTTGAGGTTTATTTTTAATTTGGAAAATAACAGATTTTATTTGCACATATAAGTTCCCATAAAAACTACCCACTCAGACAGATATCCACAGGTCCCAGCATATTGTCATATACCCCGGCATCAGGAGCAAAACCCATCCATGTGGATCAGCTCTGAGGAACACTGCCAGTGGGTTTTGCTATCTGTGTAATGCAGGGTGTGTAGCCAGGGGAAAAGTGAGCTGTTAATTTTGTTTTATACTTATCTGTAAGTTTGCATTTGCAGCCAACTTTGAAAAATGCATGACAATAGAGAGCAAGACAGCTAATCCCAAGCAGGCAATCCTCTGAGAACCATTTACATTTTATTCTGGAAAGGATTTCTTTTGGATATGGAGGCATCTAATGATCTGAAAATCCAAAATCATTTAGATCATTTAGAAAAACAAAGTCTTGAAATTAATATCCCATTTAGGTAAGACTAGATAGATACCAGTGCCTTCCATTCTGGCTTCATACTCATTTCCTGTCTGTTTCAGACTACAAGTGGCTGGTATCACCTCACAGACTAGTTTATACACATGCAATACCAGTGCTGTTGGCAGGGGACAGGAGAAAATCGGAGCTTTAGTTTCAACAGCATTTTACAATTTCTCAGCCATGACACACGCACACACACAAAAAAAAAATGGAAGGGAGGGAAAATGAAAGTTAGCATTACTTGAGCACCTTTTTCATGCTACATGATGAAGTTGGCATGTTCATTTGTTTGGCAGGTGCATCTTGCCCACCTACTGTCTTCCAGCACCTTTCTCAGCATGGGAACTGTAGTAGTGAACAAGACAACATCCCTGCTTCCATGAAGCTTGTGTTCCAGGAGGGAGAGATACATGAACAAATAAAAAGAAAATTCCAGGAGAGAGGGGAACGGTGAAGAAAATAAATAGCGTTTTGGGGTAGAGAGGTAGTTTGAGATGTGTGTGTGTGTGTGTGTGTGTGTGTGTGTTTGTGTTGTGTGTAGGGGAGTTGCTATTTGAAATAGTTACGTTTCAAATGAGACCTGACTGAAGAGTGACCAGTCACTGCTCTGACCAGAGGGACAGACCTTCCAGGGACGGGGACCAGCCAGAGCAGGGGCTCTGAGACACGAAGGGGCGTCCGCAGGTCCGAGGACTGTGTGGAAGGGAGACCAGTATGAGTATTAATAAGAGGGGGCGTAATTGCAGCTAGACAGGAGCCAGCTCCTTTATAGGTCGGGGTAAGAGGTTTGGATCTTATTCAACTTTATTTATTTATGTTTTATATATTTCAGGTGTAAAACCTGATATTTGATAATCTTAATCATAGTAAAATAGTCACTACAGTGAATCAAATTAACATTACTCATCATCTCACATATTTACCCCCCTTTTTGTGACAAGAGCACCTGAAATCTATTCTCTTAACAAAAATCCTGAACACGATACAATATTATCAACTAGAGTCCTCATGTTGTACTGCAGATCTCTAGACTTACTCACCTTACATACCTGCGCCTTCTGTCCTTTGACCAGCATTCCCTCATTTCCTGTCACCCCCATAATGCTGCCTCTGGTAACCATCATTTGATCCTCCATTTCTGTGTACTATGTTGGAGGGTTTAAGAAAGGTGGTGATAGGACTTTCTTCACTCTCTGAAAAGATCATTCTGGCTGCTATGGAGTAACTGGAGTCGAGGTAGACAGTGCGTTAGGTTCGTCTGTCTGGTTGGTCCCTGATCCCCTGTTCCCAGTGTCAAGAATGAGTACTGGTGCGGAGTCGAGCTGACGATGGAGTGATCACAGACACAAAGCAATTTTATATAAACAGTTTATCACATAAAAGAGAGAATGAAAGTAAAGAAGGAAGTTACACAAAGTGAAAATGCACTCCGGAGGGGGAGTGGAACGGGCCAGTCTCCATGAGTGGAGAAAGACCCTGAAGGCTGAGCACCGCTGCCTTTTATAAGCCCACTAGTTTGTCCCGCCTTTCTCCTGGCAGGATTGGTTGTCTTTTCCGCCTTTGGGGTGATTGACAGTTTGGGGTTATATAACAAGTTGGCTATGTAACAGTTTCTCTTTCTGCACATGCGTCCTCCCCAGAATTCTTCATGAATCTCCACCCATGCTATGCTAATTAGATGGTAATGAACTCTAGATCAGTTAAAGGTTACTAGGAACTTTTTACCATGTGTGTTCCCACCAGGGAATAGTTCCTAACCACAATTTGGTTCCTAGCTACAATTTAGTTCCTGCTTTCTGCTCTTAGCCACTTCCTTGCCACCTGTTTACCGTCCACCAGACCCTAACAAGTGCAGTCGGGAAGATGTCCAGGCTAAAGATGTGATGGGCTTAGAGGTGTGTGTTACTCTATGAGTGGTCCACTAACCTGTGCTGACCCACAAACTCTTGGCTACCAGTCTTCAGTGAGACACTTACAGAAATTTACCATTTAGAAACAGCAATTTGATGGAGTCATTTTATATCTGTTGAATCTGGTTAATAAATGTAGGGCTTATCATTTGTATATCTAATTTGTTGGCTAATTTATACTGTGTTTTAAAGAGTATTGGTCTTCAATAGACTGAAAATTTTAAAACAAAACAAAAACCTCTCATTTTGCTGCCAATATTTTTTCGTGATGTGGTCAAGACAATGGCTCTCAAAACTGACTTATTATCAGAATTTCTAGGACTTTAAATATTCATTTGCATGTGGGGAGATTTTGAATATTGCAATAGGTGTGTATAAAGTCCAGGTCTTTGTGTTGAACACACACACACACACACACACACACACACACACACATACACACGTGATTCTGGTGTGTTATTTTGAAAATCATTGCTATAGAATTATATGCTCCCTTTGAAATAAATAGACAAGATATTAAAAAGACAATTAATATTTTTAATTTATAAAGTAGACAGTTTCAATTTCTCATGAATAATCAAGAATTAGCTTTCTGTGCCAAATACCAACAGACATAAACATACTTGCTTATATACACACTGGATATGTTTCCAAAAGAGAAAAGAACATTAACTAAAAAGATACAGGAGTGTTTTCAATCTAAAGTAAGTCTTTGAATAAAAAGAATATGATAAAATGATCTTTTTATAGATCATTTTTTCCTGGTCTTCAAGTGAATTGAATGACCTCAAAATGTTGCCTTTATAATACATCACTGGATAAAAATGGGTTTGATATAAAGTTTATTTTTTAAATTCCACATTGAATTATTATGTTAAAGAGATAAACTCCTGAGAAGCTTTTCTCACACTTTCCATGACGTTATTCCCAGCAAAGCACTGTGGTCTGACCAGGACTTCTGACCACATCCACCTCCAGGGCAGGTGAGTTTCCCATACTTTACCGTGAGAGAGTAAGAAACATTTTTCACATTGTGTTACTTCTTGGACACCTCTCAAGGAACAAAATTATAAAACATTGTGGAGACCTTAAAAGGGACTTGCCTCAAATCAAAAATAAAAGATTAGGTTGATAAAAAAGAAAATAAAGCTGGCATTTGACTGTCAGCCCATAGAGTGATGAAGTGGTTTCCAACCGAATAATGGGAGAGCGCAAGCAACGTGCAGACGTGTGCCCCGCTGCCTCACAGACGCACGGTGGCCAGCATTCTCTCAACTCTGTGTTGCTAGATCTTGAAATGTGTCTTTTCTTTAAGCTTTCTAAGCTTCTCTCTCTTCCCATTTGTCCTGGCAATGACAGCAAGATGGTATTATAAAATGGGAGAATGGAGAGGGAGGGAGAAAATGAGAGGACAGAATGGAGAAAGGAAACGGTTGTTAGGAAATTTGTCTGCCAATATCTGAGCTTGCGGAGGTCTTTTTCTTCTAGCTAGAGGGGGAAATACCATTCTCTTTTCCCAAGCAATTATAGGCCCCAAAGATTGAAACTTGGTATATAGCTCTTTAATCTCAGCAGATATTTATGGTTAAACATTAGACTTTTAGGATTCCAGATGTCAGGGTATTAAAATATAAAGGCACAGTGGAGTCTCAGAAAATATTAGACTCTTTGGGATATGTGGCTGCAAGGGATTTTTATCCCAATGAGAGGAGGATAAGGCTTCGAGTGGTACTTTGTTAAGACCCAAAGAGCACCTTTCCTTCACCTTATTTTCTCATTCCCCCATGACTCGCCTGGTCTCCAGGCAGTGAATGGCATAACAATATTGGATTGCATTTTGAAACAGTCCATGCTGTGAGTTGGAATGATTTTCATGTGTCATTCATAAAGGATGATGTGAATAGACATATGATCACGGGAACAATTTCTTTTTCCTTCCCTCAATCTGTATTTCTTATTTATTGTGATCGTCGTGCTCCTCAAATCTTCCATGAATAATAACAGCAACTAACACTTGTTGTTGAGTGTCCACCATGTTCCTGGCTCTGTGCTGAGACTTCTAGATGAGTTATTTCATTCAATGCCATCAACAGGATCTACCCTTTGAGAGAGGAACTCTTATTTCTTCCATTTTATAGATGTGGAAACTGATGTAGAGACATTAGGTAAGTTGTCTAAGTGTAAACGTTCAGGACTCAGCTGTGTTTTTAAGACTATGCTGTACTGTACCCTCTATCCAAGTTCTCTTCCTTCTTTCTCTACATTCTTCAATGTTGTTAATAGCTGTTGTAGATTTATCAGCTTTGTTCACACACAAAGCCCTGTCTACACATAACAAAGCAAACTGAGACTGTGCAATTATGCAGCAATTATTCATACAAACTAGCAATAATAATAATTATCATTTATTTAGCACACTCCATGTGCCAGGCATTAGGCTAAGCAGTTTGTAAATACTCTCGTTTATCCTTACAACAACCTTAACATGTAAGGACTGTTATCCTCTTTCAGCATTTGGGAATATAGGAGTTTAGAGAAGTTAACTAATTTTTCATGGTCAGCTAGAATGTGCAGAACCAAGATTTAAATATATATTTGTCTGACTCTGAAGCCTGGGCTCATAATCACTTCTAGATAATTATCGCTGTGTGGTCTAATTCATCTGGCGTGACTCTCTCTACATATATTTAACTGAATAGTTTACATATTTCTACTTTACTTGGTACAAATAGATTTTTAGATTTTAAAAGTAACTGTCAATTACTTTAACATTTTTGAAAGGCAATGTTACAACAAGTAAAAAAAACCTACTTAGTTCCTTTTCTTCACATATTTTACACACACACACACACACACACACACACACACACACACACACACACACTTATTCCTCAGTATCCATGAAGGATTAGTTCCAGGACCCTCACAGAAGCCAAAATCCGTGCACGCTCAACTTCCTTATACAAAATGGCATAGCATTTGCCTCTAATCTACGTGCATCCTCTTGTATATTTTAAATTATCTGCAGATTACTTATAATACCTAATACAATGCCTACAGAGCACTTCATTGGCACAGATTCAGTGTAGTACTTGGTGTGCAGCAAATTCCAATTCTGCCTTGTGGAGCTTTGTGGAATTTTTTTTCCTCCACATATTTTTCATCTGCTGTTGGTGGAATCCATGGATATGGAACTTACAGATACAGAGGGCTGATTGCATATTTAAATATGGCATTTCTCCAGGTACAAAATCAATAGACTGTGTCACATCCAAGAAAAAACATGTTGCCAGTGTTAACCACCGAGGCTGTGTGATAATGAGGGAGTAGTACAGAGTGGGTAGCTTTGGTCATGAGATCAAAAATTTATTGTGGTGATTTTTTTTTTCTGTAGCTTCCCCTTTATCCTTAATGAATTGATTTAGGTTTTTTTTTTCCTCTCTCTCTCTTTTTCTCATATTAGACAGTTTTTATTGAGTACCCAGTGAGAGCAAGGCACTAGGTACTGTTGGGGTATTCAAGAAAGGACATCATGGTAGATAAGGACTAATTCCTGCCCTCACATAGGGGAGAAGGAGGGCCAAGCCATGAGATGGAGGAATGGAGTTGGTATAAAATCAGCACAAAGTGCACTGGGGGGATCACATGTAGTTGGAGGTGTAGACAAAGGCTCTAGAAAGGAAATGGAATTTGTGATGAGCCTAGACATATGAGTAAAGCTTTAAAAGGCATGTATGAAAGAGGTAAGAAAAAGAGTTAGTCTAGAAGCAGCAGAGGCAGGGCTGTGTCCCCCATGGTGCGGTGTAGCATCTCCCCTTCTCTGGGAACTGCTTCCTGGTTTTCACAGTCAGTGTGGATCCTGCCTCTTTATGGCCCTCCTTTACCCACCGCTCAACTCCGTCATAGCACCTCTCCTGCTCTACTGCCGCCGTTTCACAAGCCGGCCTTCTTACCAGACCTTGAGTACCTTGAAGGTACTTTGAATTTTTAGTACGATCTTGGGAACATAATATATGCTTAGTAAATGTTTGCTGAATGAGGGAATAAATGAATAAATGAGCAAAAAAGTCAAGAATTCAAGTTGATTTGTCAGTCAACTGTTCCACAAAGTAAATTTTATAGATCTAATTAATGTATAATTTGTTTCAGCATTTTCAAAGAATGTTCCTCCATTGGCTAATCTCAGGAGATTGTAAAAAATGTGGTCCATGGCCAAATAAATTTTGAAAACTCTGACTGTTCCCATTTTGGAGATCATCATGTTCATTAAACTATTTAAGATTCTGATAAGTTCTGCAATTACATTTTAAAACTACTGTTTAATTTTGTGTTACCCAGTTGGTCTCAAACTTTTTGACTAGAGAACACCTGTTCATACTAGACATTAATGTCCCTTGCAATTAGTATACTTTAGGACGCATATTGGGAAATAGTGCCTCATATTAATCTATTAGTCTGCAGAAATACACGTCAGTTGGAAATTACAAGATTGTAGCATCTTTGATTTGGATGGTTCCTTGAAGGTCTCTCTTTTCCACTCTCCATTCAATGCATAGATGGCCTCTACCTTTCATTTTCCCAGAAAGTGGGAGTTCACTTCCTTATAAGGCTGTCTGATACATTTTGAATAATTTTAATTGTTAGGATCTTCCTTCAATTCCTTCTACCCAGTGACCTAGTTTATCTTTTGGTGTGACAGAATATAAGTCTTTCCATATAACATATAAGTCTTTCCATATTCTATCCTTTTACATATTCAAAGACAGGAAGATTGTGATTTTATAATAACCCTCTTGCGAGCATAGAAATTCTAAATTCCTTCTGTTAGTCAACGTATGACATAGTTTTTTAGTTCTTCACTTTTTAGACTGGCTTATTGTTTTTATTGTGGTAAAATACACATAACATAAAATTTACCATCTTAACTATTTTTAAGTGTACAGTTTAGTGATGTTAAATACATTCATAATATTGTGCAACCATCACTACCATACATCTCCATAAGTCTTTTCATCTCGTAAAACTGAAACTCTAAACCCATTATACAATAACTCCCCATTTTCCCTTCACCCCAGTCTCTGGCAACCATCATTCAACTTCCTGTCACTATGACTTTGACTACTCTTAGTACCTCATATAGGTGGAATCATACAGCAGCTTTTTGTGACTAGCTTATTTCACTTAGCATAATGTTCTCAAGGTTCATCCATGCAGTAGCATATTACAGAATTTCTTTTTTTTAGAGTTGAATAATATTCCGTTGCATGGATATACCACATTTTGCTTCTCCATTCATTGTCCCATGGACACTGGCTTGCATCCATGTTTCAGCTATTGTAAATAATGTTGCTACGAACATGGGCATACAAATATCTCTTACAGACTCTGCTTTCAATTCTTTTGGGTACCCAGAAATGGAATTGCAGGATCATATGGTAATTCTATTTTTAACTTTTTGAGAAACTATCATATTGTTTTCCACAGTAGCTATGCCATTTGACATTCAGTGCACAAGGGTTCCAATTTCTTCACGTCCTTGCCAACATTTGTTATTTTTCTTTTCTTCTTCGTAGTAACCAGTTTAGTGGATGTGAGCGGATACATCACTGTAGTTTTGATTTGCATTTCCCTAATGATTAGTAGCATTGAGCATCTATGCATGTGCTTATTGGCCATTTGTATATCTTCTTTGGAGAAATATCTATTCAAGTCTCTTACCCATTTTTGAAACAGGCTATTTGGTTTTTTGTTGTTGTTAAGTTTTAGGAGTTCTCTGTATGTTCTTGATTAATTATTAATTATTAATCCCTTATCAGATATATGATTCAGAAATATTTTCCCCCATTCTGTGGGTTGCCTTTTTACTCTA
This sequence comes from Propithecus coquereli, assembly GCF_000956105.1. NCBI lineage: Eukaryota > Metazoa > Chordata > Mammalia > Primates > Indriidae > Propithecus > Propithecus coquereli. The sequence continues at coordinate 2,729,755 of NW_012148507.1, forward strand.
TCGACAGTGTCTTTTGATGCACATATTTTTAAAATTTTCATGAAGGATGCTTATTTTTGATGTTCTTCAATTTGTTAATAATATTTCCAAAATATAGAAACAATGTAGAACTGTACATTGCCCATCCAGAACAGCATTGTCCAATGGAAATATAATAATACAATCTGCAAGTATAATTTAAATTTTTTAGCAACCTGGTTTTAAAAAAAACAATAAAAAGAAATAGATGAAATACAATTTAATAATATATTTTATTTTGCTCAATATATTCAAAATATAATAATTGTAAGATGTAATCAATATAAAAATTGAGATATTTTGCATTCTTTTTTCATACTCTGTCTTTAAAATTTGTTGTGTATCTCACATTTACAGCATACCCAATTCATAAAATATATTTTTATCAAAAATATTTAATCTGAATCTAGATTTTAAAAACTTTACAATTGAAAAGTAGAATCACATATAAAAATTGTTTCAAATATACTTAAACATTTTTCAGTAATGAAATTATCAGTTTTGTATTATAATTAAAACTATATATAATTTAAATTTTAGTTCTTCAGTTGGACTGGTCACTTTCAAGGGCTAAATAGCTACATGTAGCTGCAACTACCATATGGATATCTTTCTTCATTTGTTCTGGGGGTACACATATTAAAGAGAACTGATTTTTTTAACCTATGTATTAAATTCTATTCATCCCTTAAATTCCATTTTTATAAGTAAATGGTCATCAGTTGCAACTTGGGTGTCTAGAATTTGAAACTAACCCCAGAATTAGAAATCATTCTAGAGAGCACCTAATTGATTCTGGGCATATAAATGAGTCAATAAAAGAAAGAAATTTACCCAGCCCTGGATTATCTGCCATTAGCAAGAGCTACCATTTAAATACTCAGTTCTCCAAACAAAGCATCAAGGTTTTCTGAGAGTGAAGATTTTATTACCCAAGTTAATAATTCTTTGTAAGAAGTCTATTCATGTTTCTATGCTTTGTTGTATTGAGAAACAGTAATATCAGTATATCAATGTTCCATACGAGGAGCTATTTTTAAATACCTATAGCAATGAAATACTTGGCTTTTTGCCATAGTAATATACTGCTCTCTACTTTCTTTCTTTCTTTTTTTTTTTTCTCATTTTTGTGTCTTTCTCTTTTCCCTTAGAAATAATACAGAAAAAAAAAAGGTGGGGGAAAGAGGACGTAGTAAGCTGTGCTCCAGATATTTCAGTAATGGAGGAGTCCTGCATTGCTGGTTTCATTTGTTGGGTATAAGAGTATTGAAAGAGTCAGGAGGTGAAAGCTCAAACTTTAGCTTATTTTAGGCCTAAGGCAGATGGATGAATGTCTATTGATCTGATATTTTCATCTGTGTGTGTACGTGAGCATTTTGATGTAAGGAAATACTTGAGCAGTCCCACCAATAAATACAAAGCTTGTGCCTTGCCAATAGGTACTAAATGAGATCATGAATA
>NW_012148507.1:2732623-2752824 GCF_000956105.1 Propithecus coquereli
ATACATTCAATTGAAAAATTGAAAGTAATTGCCATGAAGGAAGGAAGTTGAAGCTCATTTTTTCATGTGGCTGTGGGTAATAATCTCTTCCCTTTCGGGTGGTGTTGGTAGGATACAACTTTTCTTGAGCTTTGCCTGTGTGGAAACCAGCCTATCTATACATCTAGGCCCTATTTTATCTTTCTATTTGAACATGTTAGAGATAAAAGAGAGGATCTTAGAGCTTTGTAGCTTTATAGACGTAATACACGTAAAAAAAACGTAGCCCCACGCCTGCCATGGGATAAACACTACGTAATTATTAGTGACTACTGTGCCATTGCCACCACTGCCACCATTTGACATGGCTCTGGTTGGGATGGTGACTTGAACATATGAACATCACATCTTAGTTGGTTCTTATACTAGTTTTCTATTGCTGCTATAGCAAATGATTAAGAAGTTTGGTTTGAAACAACATCCATGTATTATCTCACAGTTCCGTAGGTCAGAAGTCTGATGAACTTGGCTGGTGCCTCTGCTTTGAGTTTCCCGTAGCCAAAAAGGAATATGGCAGGGCTATGTTCTTTTTTTTTTTTTTTTTTCTGGAGTCTCTGGGGATGAATCCATTTCCAATCTCACTCAGGTTCTTGGCCAGATTCAGTTCTATGCAGTTGTAGGGCTGAGATCACCATGTCCATGTTCATTGTAGGCCAGGGTTCATGCTCAGCTTCTAGGGCTGCCTGAATTCCCTGACTTGTGGCCCCCTTTATCTTCAAAGCCAGCAGCAGTGCATTGCATCCTCTCATGCTTTCAATCTCTCCTGCCTTCTCTTTTATTACATCTCTCTGATTCTAGCCAGAGAAAGTTCTCTGCTTCTAAGGGTTTATAATCTAGGATAATCTCCCCAGGTTAAGATCTATAACCTTAATCACATCTGCAAAGTCCCCTGGCCATATGCACATATTCAGGGTCAGGGCATAGACATCTTAGGGGGCCTATTATGCAGCAAGCCATAGTTCTTTATAAGAGCTTAGTGTTAGTTGTGCAAGGTGAAATAATAAGAAACTGGAATACTGAGGCCATCTCTGCAAGATTTTTTTCTCTTTCTGGATAGAAATTAGACTTCATATATCTTGTTTCAGAGGTACTGTGGAAATGTTGAGAATTCCATATCCACTTTGCAAGCTGAACATCTGATTTTGATTTAAAAATTATTGGTATAACCTACTTGTCTTTGACGTGATTATGTAACATGATCAATCTTTTTTTTTAATTTCAGCATATTATGGGGGTACAAATATTTAGGTTACATATATTGCCCTTGCCCCCCTGCCCCCGCCGAGTCAGAGCTTCAAGCATGTCCATCCCCCACACGGTGCGCATCGTACTCATTATGTATGTATATACTTAATATGAATTTTGTCTCATTTTTGTTACAAGTTGAAGAATATATTTTATTTTGATGTGCATTTTAAATAAGTATTTTATTATATGTATTTTAAATATAATGGTTTACCATAAACTGCCTTTGATATGTTTATTGATCATGCTAATACTTCAAAATGCAGCCAGCATTTGCCTCATCCACCAATTGCCCCTGAGTTAAAGGAACCAGAATGTAAGCATTAGAAACTCCTGGGTGTCCAGTGCCTGATGATGCTTGGTGACACAAATATAAACCTCTATAATAAAGGAAAGCAGCTCATCTTCCCTGGATCTCTCCGACATTCTGTGGCCTACCCAAACAGCTGAGTATGAGCTTGCAAAAGCTTAGATGAGGGAGCACTGCATTTTGCAGCAATTAATTTTGCAGAGGAAGCAGTCTGTTTAAAGATGCCTGCAGCACTCACTAAAATGGGGGTTGTTTTTCAAGGCCACCAGAGCTGCATTTGGCTAAAGCTGGCTCATCAACAAAGCAACAATGCTAAAATATGGCCTCCTGGGTTTTGCAAAAGAAGGGACTAGAGGGAGGATGAATTATGCTCACCTGCTAGAACTGGGTGAAGACTGTAATTGTTTAGCCCCCTGGCACAACCCTGCAAGGGTTAAAATGACAGAGATATTAGTTCACGATGGCTAAAATTGTTGGTTTGAAGCTCTCGGCAATACGCGGACTGTTATTTACCGGACTTGGTCGATTTACTTCTTAATGCAATAATGACCTGTGAAATGAAACGTGAGCTAGACAATTGTTCCTCATTGTTTCCAGTAAAACATCCTTTCATACCCCATTAAACCACCATTAATTCCATATGAAAGAGTCACGCAAAAGCACCCGTTGGTCTCTTTCTTTCTTTCTTGGACTTTCTTGTCCTCATACTTCCGTTTCTTTTTCTTCTCCCTTGTATTACCTCTTTCCTTCCTTTTCCCTCCATTTCTTCAAATGAAATATGGACATAATGGTACATGGTGAGAAATTCCTTTGAAGGACATGCTGAGACACATCTCTTCCAAATTAGGGGCAAGGTTTCATTACTGAGCATCCATCCACATGCCTGTGTTTGCCCCAGACATGAAAATAGCATCAGAAAGAAAAAAGTTTTTTAAAACAAGCAGCAATTGTTTAGTCTTGTTTTAAAAAGTTCAAGATGTCTATTCCAGATGGGTAGGTGCATATCCTCCTGTGTTGGTGCACTGAAGAGCCGCCCCTGGAGAAGCCAACGTGTCAGTTGGCTAAGTACTGTCTCCCATCAGGAAGGGGTCTTTCCCACAGCAGAAACACACGTGGTTTACAGGAAGCCTCTCTGTTTCCAGTAGCTTGACAAGTTGTGAACTGTTTCCCTTTATTCCTGGACGTACTCTAACTTTTCTGTAACTGAAGGCCCAAACCGAGAAGATTTCAGTCACAAGACATGAGAGGTGCATTTGTGGTATTTCTTCTCTCTAACCCTTTTCTCCCTATAATCTCATAGCTAAGGGTTGTCTTCACTGCATGATATCTATCGAGCTATCTATCTATCTATCTATCTATCTATCTATCTATCTCTAGTAGGGGCGAAGAGAATTTTCCCTCCCCTATGAAGGTTCAAGTCTGTTGAAACGAGCTGACAATAGATTAACGGGAGAAAAGGCATGTAAATTTATTAACATGCATAAACACAGGAACCATACAAAATATGAAACTCAAAGAATGGCCGGATGGGTGAGGCTTAAATATTCTCCTCACAGGGGAGAGGGAGGTGGGGGCTGTAGGCAATTTTAGAAGAGTAGCAAATGATTTTTAGGGGGAATGAATGTGTCCAAAGACCAGACAATGCTTTGTAAATGATTCTCTTTGGACGCTGAATGGGACCTAAGGACAAACAATAGTTTGTGGGTCAGTTATGGGAAGGTGAGGGGTGAAACTACACTGTGAACTAAGGTTGTCTTATTTTGCAGTTACAGTCTCTCAGATATTCTCTTGGAGCTGCCCTCAGAAGAGTAGATGAAAAATCTGTATGGACGTGGTGACAATTTTTAGTCTCTTTTCTTCTCTGGTGGTTAATCTTTTCTGGTTAGTTGATGAGATTCCTGAGGAGGGGGTCTTAAGACATAGCATTTCTTTTGAAGAAGTTTTCCTCAGTCGGATAAGGTAAGAGAATTTCCAGAGAGAGCCTCTCACTGTGTTTGGTGGGAGAAACAAGGGAAGCTTAGAAAGTTCATGGTTCTGAGACAGCTCCTCAGGCCTTCCAATTTCCTTTCATTCAAAAGTGTGCATCCTTCTTTGGAGTATCGTGCTCTGCACCCCAACTATATCTATCTATCTATCTATCTATCTATCTATCCATCTGGGGAGAGAGAGATGTGTGTGTGTGTGTGTGTGTGTGTGTGTGTGTATTTCCACATATATATATGGAAAGCCCAGATTTGGTGATTTGAAGTATTTTCTTTCTTGTTTCTCCTCTTGTGGGGGATGAAGGAGAAAGGAGAAAAATATCCTAAATTACTGTTGATCACCCCCGCACTCACAACAGATTCAAAATAACATCTCACTATCCATTTTTATTTCATTACCTTTTCTTATTTCCACTTCCAGTTTTGGAGGTAGGGATGGCATCATCCTTTGAAAATTTCAACAATTGATTTTCTTACCTTTGTCAAAATTGTTCCGTTTAACCTGAATTGTTCTTTAGTAGTCAATAGTTTTATGGGTATAAACTCTGGCATTGATCTGTGTGGTAGTACCTGATCATTAGAAAATCCAGATTCCCCAAATTCTCCCCTTCAAACAGGGTCATGCATGCTGGGGAATGAATGGCACAGAAGGGTGAGCAGTACCAAAGGTTTTCTCTGCCCATGACAAGGGGACAGCTACTAAGACTGATCATATGAGCTCCCTTTGAATCTGTTGTAAAATGAGGTTTATCACATCACTCTTTTGTAGGCGTTTCTTGTAGAAAACATATCTTTATTTACTATTTTACAGCTAATATCATGGAGGTCTCAGGAACAAAATGACTCCTTTAAGATCATATAGCCTATCACAGCAGACTTTTACACTTTATCTTACAGAAAAAAACCAGAAATGATTCAGACCCAGACATTTTCCCTTTTTCAAGACTTTTTTTTCTTGTGGTAGGATGTCTTTTAATAAACAGGTAGTTAAAAAAGAAATGAGTAATTAAGGAAACAAATAAATGATTAATGACTCATTTAAAACAACTATCACAAACCTGAAGTAGACTCTACCTCAAAAATAAAATGTGTGACATGTATTTTTTTTTTAAAAGAAAAAACAAATGAGAATAACCTTTTATTGTTCAGAGTAGTGTATTCCTGTGGTTGTTCCATGTTGAAAGAGATTTTACAGAGGCCCTGTGTGTCCTTCAGGAAAATGTCTTCTCCACCTGGGAAGAAGTGAGTTTTCCTCCTCACATAACCTTGGAACTTGCTGGTAATTTCATTCATTTATGTTACGTTTTACTTAGAATGGTTAACGATGTTAGCATGTAGTGGTGACTCCTTTCCCCGATTAGATTATAACCTCCAGGAGGACAGGAAAAATTATGTGCTAATTTAAGTTTAATTTAATCAATATATTGATTCTCTATGACCATATAATATTACTACTATTGCAATAGCTCCCATTTACTGGGTGCCTCTTACATGCCAGATGTTGTGTTAGGTGCTTTCTATATCGTATCTTTACAATAACTTGGAAAGTAAGCTTCAGTTTCATCATGTTCAGAGTGATGAAACTGAAGCTCATAGAGTTTAAGGAATTTGCTTAAGATGATACACCAAGTGATAAAGCCAGGATTTGTACCCAGGTCTATATAAATTCAGTGCCCATGCTTTTTTATTAACATCCATGACCTTTTCTGTATATAAGCTTTCTAGGGAATTTAGATATAAGTGAGAATCAGCTTTGAACCTCAAGGAGATAATTTAGTATGAGGGATAATCCAAGTAGTCCACTACAATATGAAGCAATATAAGATAAGCACCTACAAACACATAAATAGTACTCTGAGAGCACTACAATGGTGGGATATTGGCAGAAGGGAAAAAAGGTTGTCCATATTGAGAGCAGACATGAATAAAGAACTCAGAAATGACCAAGTATGGGGTATCTCCATTTAGATGCAGTATGGAAAACACATTGAAAAGAAAGAGAGGGTGGAACCATACTTTTGGAGCGCCTTCAGTGTCAGACTAGAGTACTTAAATCCATGGCAGTAACCACTGAGGAGGCTTTGAAGATTTCAAAATAGAGGCGGAGCCTGTAGGAAGCTGAACTTTAGAAAGATGAATCAGGCAGCAGGAAGCAGGGTGAAGAATGAGTTGGAGCATGAACCAAATGGAAAGACTTGTTAGGACACTGTTTCAATTGTTTCAATTTAGAGGAAATGCATTGAGGACCCGAGCAGATTGATGGCACCCAGAGTGGAGAGGATGGCACAGATCAAAGAAATCTAAAAAAAGAGGAAGTAGAAAGCGTTTGCCTACTCCTGACTTTGGCGACTGTGGAGAGAAGTCAACAGTGACTCCATTGTTTCTGGTCGGGATATCTCAGGGAATGGAGGTTCCAGTAGCAGATACGGGGAAATAAGAAAACAGAGGACGGTTGCTTAAGCTTTGCCTTTAGTGAGTTTGTGGTGCCCTCTCTGTGGGCGGGGAGCCACTCAGATATTCAGCTGGTGACTGGAATCTCTGGGATTAGAGCTTGGGAGTTAAATGGCAGCTAGAGATAAAATCGAAAATTATTGGGAATAAAGTGGTAGGTGAGTCAATATCATAAATAAGATTGGCAAAGAAGAGAGAAAGAAAATAAACTGAAGTAAGAACTTTGAGATCATGGCATTTTTAAGGCAATAGAGCCATCGTTTGAAGGTATTTGCAAGCAGATGAACAATGCATAATGTTTTACTATTTGTCACAGAGACAAGGGGACATAAAGGTGGGACCAGTTACCGTGGGAGCGAAAGCTCTCACTGTATGTGTATCACCAATGATATAATCCCTGCCCTCATTTCTTATTAGGGAAAGTAAACAGAAAAAGGCAAATTTTATATATATATGTATACACACACACACACACACACACACACACACACACACATGTACATACACACACGTATGCATAAATTCATGATTATAAATATATATGCATGAATAATGTTATCAATGCTATGAAGAAGAAAAATAAGTGCATCCTAATTTAGAATGGTGGTGGGCAGCAGGGGCTTGTCCAGTGAAAATGGCTTTTGGAAGTGATATTTAAACTAAGACCAAAATTGAGTAAAGTTGGCCAGGTAATGTGCGGAGATGAAAGTTTCCAGGCAGAGTGAGCAGTTTGTGTGGAAGCCCCAAGGGAGGAAAGAGCCTGGGCCCTGGAGGAGAGCAGGCTGCAGGGACCGGATAATGGTGGCTGTGCAGACGAGTAGCCTGCAAAGAGGACAAGCAGACAAGAGCCAGATTCTAAGGAGTCTTGTGGGACATTGTAAGAAAATGGGATTTTATTCTACTTTCAGTAGAGACTGCCATAATTTAGTTTGCATCTTTAAAACTCTGGAAGAGTGAATGGAGGTTTACAAGAGTGGATAGGAGAGAGATGAACTAGCAGTTCTGTCTGGGGGATCCATGGTGATGGTGATGTGGATTACTCTGGTGACAGTGGAGATTGTGTTAATTCTCTGAAAATTTTGAAAATATTTAATATTAGATATAAAAGCATAATAGATAATAGAGGATGTTCTGTCCCTTTTGCGATTCCTCCCTGCCATACCTTCCCTCCATGCACACACATCTGGAAGCTTTCCTAATGTTTACAATGCCAACTATATGTAGTTCATTGGGACCCATTAAAGTTAAAGCATTTTTAAAAATGTGCACAGTAAAATATCTTTCAAAACCTTCTTTTTCATTCACAAACGATTTATGGAGACATGCCGTGTGTGTCGGGGACTGTATTAGGCACTAGGGATACAGATGTGAATGAAGAATGACCCTGCCTTGAAGAGCTGCCAGATCTTGCTTTGTTTATGAATTTTGCCAGGAGTATAATGAAGTTTTTGCTATAAGAAATCAATGTCATTTATTGTGTAATAGAATATATTAATAATTTGTCCAATTATAAGATTGGAAAATTAGTTATATTGGATAAAGAGATATGATACTTATAAGGTAATTTACAACTTGTAAAAACAGTAACATATTATCTATCTATCTCTTTTGATTCTCACAAAAACTCTCCAAGTTAGTGTTTCTCAATAGGGGGGTTGTCAGTGATCTTTTTTACACCCCAGTGAATAGTTGGCAATATTTGAGGACGTTTTTGTTTGTCACAACTGGAGGGGTGCTACCGGCATCTTCTGGGTAGAGAACAGGGAGTCTGTTAAACATCTTATAATGCACAGCATAGCCCTTCTCAACTGAAAATTATCCAGTACAAAATGTCAATAGTGCTGAGAGTGAGAAAATCTGCTCTAAATGGTTTCCTTTGATCTATAAGAAAAAATTGCCTAAAACATGATCCAACTATTAATTTGGCACATTATTATAGGACATTGCATGTTTTAGAAGCTTTAATATGTGTCTGACATTCCAGCTAAATCTATACACTGTCTATGTACTTAAAATTGTCTGGTTCTTGCATAATTTCACGAAGCTGCCATGTTAATATATTAGCACCTGGTCATTCTAGCCAGCTAGAGTGTTCACAAGCCTATGTGTATTACGTACTGACTTAAATAAAGCAGTGAATGTCAGAACAGCTTAAATACAAAAAAGTATAACCCCATGTCATATTATAAGTATTTAAATGATAATTCCTCACAACATAAATAGGAAATAAACTCCAAACACATGATCACTGCATTTGTATTTCTCTTTGTCTTGATGCAGTATGCTTGTATGTATCATCACATCAAACTGCATTATCGACTTTATATGTCATTTCCATGCTTTTTATTTGATTATATCTCCATTTATAGTTGTTCCCATTTTATGTGAAAGAAGCTGAAAATATCATAAATCACTTTTATTGAGACCATCTCTATTTATCTATAGATCAGATAACAGATAATAAATTTTATTTAATGATTGTGACATAGTATAGCAGTATAATCTCTCTGTGCTCAATTTCAAATCCCACCAGTAATACCCCTATTGCTTAAATTCAAGTGGACAATATGAAAAAGAATTTTTAATATTTCATAGAGATATTACCATGAAGTTGCAGTGACTAGACTCTACAACAGTGACTAGACTCACATTTATAGACTGTGAACATCAGTGACAATATTTTGTGATTCAGTTGAAGCATGGATAACTTTTTTGCCCCATCGTCCTTTCCCAGAGGAAGTAATCATCTAACAAATGTGCTTATCATCGCCAGAACACAGGAGAATACGCACACATCATTGGTTGAATGCAGTAAATTGTGCACAGTGAAAGAACAGTCAGAGAGAGAAAGTAAGGCTTGCTTGTAGGCCAAATAAACAGTGGTCCACATGGCACCATTGGGAAGTGGTTCCTCTCCCTTCTACAATGTCTACTCATTCACCTGTCCTCAGGCCTTAAGTTCCAACAGAAAAGATTGAAATTTGATATATTGAAGATTTTTTTCCTTGAGCAGACCACTATTAAAATGTTAATGCTTTGAGATGAAGCAAAAAATATTTAACCATTAGAAAAATACTACTTAGCAAGATTTCATTTAACTAAAGGTTTCTATACTTGCTGAGATCAAGGCCCTTTGGAAATGAGATATACATGATAGGTCCTTGTAGTGGGGGTCAAGGCAATCCAAGGTCTTCTTGGCCTTGCCTTTGCCTACATCACTGGCTTTATTTATTAACAAACCCTATCCCTTCAAACCCAGGCTACTTTCTTCTCTAACACTACATCATACCTTCACACCTGTGTCCATTCCACTCTCTTCCCAGAATCTCCTTCCTTGCCCTGCCTGTCAAGTGAACACTTACTCAAAATACAGTCAAGCATCCCTTACCAATGAAGATATGTCCTGAAAAATGCATCGTTAGGCGATTTCATCGTTGTGCAATCATCATAGAGTTTGGCATAGCCTGCTACCCATCTGGGCTATATGGTATAGTTATTGCTCCTAAGCTGCAAACTTGTACAGCATGTTACTGTGGGCAATTATAGTACAATGCTATTTGTGTATCTATAATAAATATATCTAAACATAGAAAAGGTATAGTAAAAATATGGTATTATAATTTTATGGGACCACCATCATATATATGGTGTATTGTTGACTGAAACTGTGTCATACAGCTCATGACTATATTATTCAGGGCAAGGAAGTGAGACACGACTCTAAGAACCTTAAGCAACACATAAATATTTGGCTTGTGTTTCTGAGAAGGATACTGCAATCCTAACAGAAAGAATTGAAGAAAGAGTTAAAAGAAACATGGCCTTGAGGACTACCAGGAATTGGGGCCAAGGATTCAGTGCTGTCGGCCCTCTCCCTTTTTCTTTTCTGCTTATCACTGCTCCATGTGACTCTTGACTGATTTCCTGCTGCTGCTAACGGGCTTTCAGTAATCTCAGGTGACAAAGAATTTTTTTCTCTTGATGTCTATATATCAGGCCCAGAAAAATACTTATAATTCCTATTTGGCTGTTATGTTCATTTCAGGGCCAATCACTGGGTCCAAAGGAATGGGGGAATATGATTGGCCAGAATGCAGTTGTAGATCTACAGAGGTCAGGATCCATGACCAGGAGACAGGGGAGCTGAGACATGCCTGGCAGCCGAGCAGCAGCTGCACAGTATTTAGTGTTCTACTCAGCACTGGGGACCCGCTGCGGAGGGACTTTGTGATGCTTTCCCTGATCCTGAGGTGAGATCAGGGAAAGGTCAATAAGCCTGAGTCATTGTATTATATTTGTGTATTTACACATACTTACATAATTTTCAACACTTGCTGAACTTGAGGATGCTTTTGGAATATTTTCAGATAATTTATTTATCCATGCTTAGTGCCTCCACCTGGATCCAGGAGTGTGCTAGAGACTCATGTGAAGGATGGAGCCAAGCTAAATGAAAAGAAAATCATTTTAATTCCACGCCTCTCTTTTATTAGCACATCTAGACGAAGGAAGCCTTTTTTCAGGTAACATTGTAGGTTTTAGCCTTCTGTTGGCTTTAGAGAAAAATACTCATATAAAAACAATGCAAGTAAAATTGTTTTTCAACAAACAACTTAAGACCAATGGGCCTATAAAGATAGTCTGTGTTCTAGCAAATGGGCCTTTAGTAACTTTCCTTTTTTATTTTTAAAAATTGATTTTGAAGAATTCTCCCTTTCAATAGTATAAAGAAAAGCATAATAAATGCTCATATACCCACTCTCTCTCTAGAAGAAGGACTTTCCAAATTTACAAAGACAGCTGAAGCCCAAATTTTACTTCCTGATTCCAACTGAATTTCTTTCTCTGCCCCTTCCTAGAAAAAACTGTCTTGAATTTGGAGTTTCTTATTCCTATGCATTTCTTCTTACTTTTCTTCTTTAAATCTGGCTAAAAAACCATGAATAAACAAACATCTACTCTGCATAGGTGGGTACCAGTATCAGTGACATTCATCACCCTCATCTGTGTTGAAATGTCTCTGTTGGGATTTGCATTTCTTCCCATGTCTGCATTTCTTCCCATAACTCTGTTAATGTTGCTGAGTAAATGACAAGAAGGTACAAAAAGGCAAAGTGGAAATGTACTCAACAAAAACAAAATCCAGATCCGAATCTTGTTAAGGGAAATGGAAAACCTCTAGTATGTGTCTTTCATGTTCTTCATTAGACCAGGTGGTTCTCAACATCCTGTTAATAAAATAGCCTTTAATTTTAATTTTTGGCATACGAGATATCTGGGAGAACATACATGATTGAAAAATTGAAATTGTGGTGACCTTTGGCAGTGGTTCCATTCTGAATTCCTGCTTTCTTTGTGTGTAACAATTTGTTTTTCTAATTTTTCCTGGCTTTCAGGAAGAAGCATAATGAGGTAGAAGGAGCTAAGGCACACCTGGCTGTCCCGGTTGTTGGCTCTATGACCTTGGGTAGGTCATTGATGCTTCCTGAGCCTATTTTCTCATCTGTAAAATGGGCATGATAGTAACTGTTCTGCCTACTTTTCACAGTTGCTTTTAGAAAAAAAAAAGGAGACAATTTATGTGCCTGTAAACTATAAAACATCATAAATATAAAGGATAATAGCTTTGGTAGATGTTGTTCTGTGTCCCATCATGGGGTTAGAAAAGATGGAGATACTAATTCTGCCTGAATGTATTTTTTAGACTTGACATTCAGTCATAAGAACTCTAATTAATTACTTTCATTTTTATCTATGAGTTTAGCATTATGAAAAATGGCCTTGTATTCATGTGCTCTGGTATATCCCTAGTCCAGAACCAAGATGTCAAAAATCTACATACTATTTATATAACAAACTGGTAAATATGATTTTTCCTCTTGTACTGTAACTTCAGCAGAGGCTTTGAGGCCTGAGAGCAAAATAATAGATGACAAAACTTTCACCTTCTAAAGTGAAGTTACAAAATTATAGGTCTGTCCATACAACTTTCTGCAGTGACAGAAATTTTCTATATCTGTACTATCCAATATGGTAGCCACTAGCTACATGTGGGTATTAAGCACTTGAAATATGACTGATGAGGTTGAGGATCTGGATTTACTTATCTTATTATTTTATTTTATTTTGATTAATTAAAATTAAAATTTTCATAGCCACATGTGGTAAGTGGCAACTGTGTTGGACAGTGCAGACTAAGACCATTTATGTTGACTTTGCAAAGAAAGTGGCTAGAACGTAATATGGCCTCTGCTCATCTGGGCCATCGGCTATCTCCAGGGTATATGAGAGAAGGTGAGAATTCACTGGGAGGTGGAAGAGTACTGTTGTGAGGATCATTTATAGACAATTTTCAATGTGTTGTGACTTCTCCATCTGTTCTCACAGTGGGTGGAGCATAGTGTTTTCCCTCATATCTCACACCAAATGAGTTGGTCTTTAAAATAACACTCAGAGGAGTTTATAGATAGGACTATTGTCTGACACATGGAAGAATAGCTACAAATGAGAGATTGGTCGAAGTGACTTGTGTTAAAAAGGGCTCCATTCTCAGCTTGCTGAGCAAAGATACCGGCCAACTGTAGACCAGATATGGGCCTGCTAAAGGAGTATGTCATGTATCATTTTAACAGAGACCTACACAAGAGGTGTGAAGTGACCTCAAGTGAAGGGTAGACACTGGACACCAGAAGCTACCAGAGAAATCGTAAACAGCTGGCAGGAACAGGCATTGCCCATGCCAGCCGAGCAGCTGCAGAACCTGAGTGTAAATCTCTGCAGAACCCACAGGAAGGGCCTGACTCTAGAAAGAGTCAGTTTCAGACATCTGCAAAACTCACGGGACATCAATACCAGATTCTATATGTTCTTCATGAAGGCAGATCTTTTCTGCCTTATATCGTTCTTCCCTCTCTCAACTCCAGGCCTCAAGCTCAACCCTGAAGCAACAGAGGTTTCACAGCAAGTGGAGGAGAAGTCAAAGAAGATGGTCCAAAGCCAGAGAAGCTTTTTCCCCATCACAGATTTCCCAGCCTGAGGCAGGCTCAGGCTGAGGAAAGGAAGAAAGGATTTGAGATAGCATTAGATTGGACTGGAATTTTTCATATTTGAAAGTAAACAAAAAAGTTATGTCATCTGCTTAGAATTTCATCCAAGATCTGAGAAAATTCATTTGACAGCATGAGTTTAAATAAGAATTGGTTAGAAAGACTAAATTTCCTCTCTTGCACCTGCTGAGCCCAGCTCATTCAGTAAACCGATTACAATAATAAGGATAATTGTACATTATTAATGATACATTAATAATGATAGTGATGGATAGCCAACATTTATCAAGTGTTTACAACCTGCTAGACACTCTTATAAGCATTTTATCTGTTTTAACCTTTCAGCTGGAGATACATATGGAACTGATTTCCATCTATTGGAGTTAGTTTAGATAACTGGACCATAAAACTTTCTCAGTCACACTGGAAGATCCAATCATGCCTTTGGGAAATCATTATCATCTAATATTTACTAAACACATGTATCAGACATTACACATGCATTATTTCATCTACTACTTTAAAAATACTATGAAATAATTACTCATTTAATCCATTTTTTAGATGAGTAAATTGAGATTCAGAGAAGTGAGATTCATTTACCTGAGGGCAGGGCCAGGCTAGGAACCTAATGCTGTCAGGGCTCAGTGCTTTGCTGTTTATCAATGTTCTACATCAGAGCAAAGGTCTGCGGATCACCTGTTTCCTCTTCTTGAAAAAAAGTACATTAATTATACAGAATAAGTAATGTTTTGCTCAAGTAAAATAAAATGTTTGTGTATTTGAATATTATAAACTACTTTGAGTATTGAGTAAAGAATAGTTAATAATAAAATGAGTTTTTTTTCTCATGAATTATCTTGATGATAAACTCCTAACTTTAGTGTGGAGGTAAGAGTATACAAAAAATTGCTCAAATTCACAGTCAACATTTACTATTGCAAATATACTAAAGACGAAAGCAAAGGGAACTCTTTGTTTTTGACCCCCCTGAGTACTCCTGACCCCCTCAAATCTTCTTCCTCTCCACTTTATTTCATTGTTATTCTTAAAATGAATTCCAAAACCCAAGAGAGGGATAAGGCTCTTACCAAGAAGAAAAGGAAGAAGCTATGCTGTTATGGTTCAGTGCATTCTGAACTTTTGAAATTTGGGGCCTATTTATACTTCAAGACAAACAGAGATCATGTTAACGATAGCAGATGTTGCAAGGGAAGGATAGAGTTTATTATAGGCTGGTCTATGTGGAGTCAGAAGCAATAGGCTCTTCCTGTGGAGGAAGTCAGTGGGCAGCTGCAACTTGGCTGGAGAGAGCTTGTTATTGTACTATGGTGTAGACCGAGAGCATAGTGTGGTGCCCCTCTCTGTTGGTTGGATACATGTGCAGCTTTGCTACTCCTAGTACAACTTTATGGCTGGTCCCAGGTGTTACTTAAAAAACTGAGTAGATTGCCCAAATGCAAGGAAAACATCTAATCATTTTGAAAGGGATAGGAGACGCCTCGTATTTGCAAATATGATTGGAAGCATTTATCGTTCTTTTTTTCCCTCCCACATCTTCTAAATATTAGCATTTAATAAAATACACATTTCTTTCATTTATTTTGAACTCCCTCCAAAGCCAGCAAATACCAGAACCTCAAATGTTATGATAGGATAGGTTCTTTATTGGTTTGTTTTCTTTTCATTCTTTCTGTTTTTACTGTGTGATTCTTTTTCATTATAAATCCTTATGTTTCCAACTCAAGGAGACTGATTAATCAGAAGGGCTTCCAACAGAGGTAGACAAATATTCTCAACATGGTCCTGAGACCCTACAGATGCAGATATCTCTGCTATTCACAGGAAATGAAGAAGTCAGGTCCATCGGAGACAGGGGATTTCCTCTTCAGATAAAATATGTTAGCTGTTGCATATTAGTTCCATAAAGCTCAGGGATAGAGACAAGATGATTTCAGATGGTGGGGGAAATGGCCTCTTCTTATCCTGAATGCCACTGAAAGCGGAGCCTGAGACAAAGGCTTGCACATAGTTTATTTATTTGGGAGGTGGTCCCAGGGAACAGGAGTGGAGGACAGCAGTAATGAAACAAAGGAAAGAAGACAGCTCAGGGTGCCTACAGGAAGTGCTGATGTTGTGAGGCTTTCTGAGGACCCCTAAGAATTGTATCTCAAAACTGCCCATGGGCAAAAGGGGAAGCCACAGGTTTGTTTGTTTCCAATCGGTTAAAGGTATCCCCAATGCCAACACTTCCTGGTTGCACGTGCATGAGTGCTAAGTGGTTCAGCTCATGCGTAGCATCAGGGAGGCCTGAGGGCAGAAGGCAAGCCACTGTAGCTTTCTCCTGCATGGAACTGGGAGCCAAGTCAGCAGCTGGAGGCAGTGATGAGACCAAGAGCATTTGAAGTAGCACACGATAGATATCTGACACGGCCTCCAAAGGAAATGGTTAGTATAGGGTGGTGGTTCACAGCAACTCAGAAAGATCAAAGTTGAGGCCCCATCTGTAGCATTTACCAGCTGTGTGTTTCTAGGCAAGTTATTTACTCCTAGCCCCAGTTTTCTCATTTTTAAATTGATATCACTTACCTCCTCTGGTTGTCGCAATGAGTAAAAGAGTCACATAAGATTAGTGCCTCGTACATTGCACATATTCAATAAATGCTATCATTATTATTAATAGTATTAGTAATAGGTATATTAATATAGCTTATGCTTTTGGTATGGACCAGTGGTGGCAAAACACTAGAGAAGTGAAAAGGAAATTAAAAGATGTAGGATTCATGCTTTGGGTAGGTAAGATTCATATACACATAAAGCACAATATAGATTTCTATTACATGATTCTGAGGCATAAAGATTCCAAAGTAATTTCCAAATCATTAAAAAAGGAACACCATATAGATATATTTGATTATTATGTTTAATATATGTTTCTTTACATTTATGGAAAAATATTCAACCAGGCCTGTTCCTGGTTAAATATCAAAAGAGTCTTATACGCTGCAGGAATATTTGCTTCTCTTCTCTTCCATGTACATATCCATAAAATAGGTGTTGCACCAGAAGATTATCAAACAATTTCTATCTCTAAATAACTCTTATTTATCATTCCTGAATGTTGATTAGCCAGAATTTGATTTGCCAGTCATGCCAAAAGAAAAAAACTGTGACCCAACTGTATATGGCATGCACAAAAAAGGGAACTTACTGTAAAGGTATTCATTAAATGTAATTATACTGACTGTTCCAAATGTAAGATAGATTGGTTTATAAAAGTTGGTTATTTGCAATGTATTTTCACACAATGATTCTATTTAAAAAATAGGCAAATTTTCCAGGTCAGTGAACAAAAGTCCATTTTAATCGTGATATTCTATAAACCAATATTTTACTAATATTTTTCTGGACTCCAAATGTTACATGTTGCAATGATTTTTTTCTCCATAGGAATAGCTCTGACTTTTGATACAAAGATCACTATCACTTCTGTGTCAGTGACCTAGGAAGTCTTTCCTCCAAGGCAATTGGACTTATGAACTTTTTCCAAGAATTCCACCTTCTTCCAAAGTGGGACACATTTGAGAGGGGAAGGGAAAACTATTCATAATTTTGCTGGTACAACAAGCAAACATCATTACTGTCCTGAGAAAGTGGAAATGCGTTGTTGTTCTAGTGATCATATACCCTTGGAAGTGCTCCCATGGCCTATGTGTGGACACCAGCAATATAAAAGCTGCCACTTGTTTTCATTTTCATTCTGGTTAAGTCAACAAATGTTTACTGAGACTCTCCCATGTAATACACGCTTGAAATGGAGTGTGGTAAAGATGGACATGGTGCCGGATTTTGTAGAGCTTAGAGCCCAGTGTGAAAAGGAGACATTGAACAACTAATTATAGTAGAAAGCATAAATGTGGTCACTGGAGAAGTTCAGGACATCGAGGGAGCACATCGTAGGGGGACCTAAGCTTATGATCGAAGGCAGGGGTTAGCAAACTTTTCTGTAAAGGGTCAGATAGTATTTTAGTTTTTAAAGGCTGTTATTTCAGGATTGAAGGGCCATATATGGTATCGCTTCTCCTTCTCTTTCTTCTTCTCCTTCTTGTTCTTCTCTTTCTCTTCTCTTCTTTATTCCCTCTCTTCCTCCTCCTCTTCTTTTTCTCTTAAAATCCTTTTAAAAGTGTAAAACTATTCTCAGCTTAAGGACTGTTTTGAAACAGGCCACAGGCAAATTTGGCCTGCCAAATTTGGAATGCCATTTATTGAAGGGATAGAAAGTGGTTTCTACTACGTCTCTTCCTGACAGCCCCCTTTTCCTCTTTCTCCTCCTTCTTTTACTAGTCATGTTACCCATTTTCAACCATGGACCAATCCTGAAGTGAAGTGAAAATTAGAAGTGATGTACATAAAGTTGTCCTGGCCAGGGATGGGAAAGGATGTTCAGTTTGAAGAAGAAAGGAAAGACCTTCCTGGGGCTGCAGTATCTCTTCGACAGGTTGAAAACATAATTTCCAATCCAATTGCTCTTATGCACAAAGGAAGATGCATAAATTGGGCACACATCAATTGTGAATGGCCTGCCTTCAATATATGAGAGAATGACACTGTTTCTATGGACCTGTGGCCAGAAGAAAGAGAACTGGGATAGGGCCAGCAGCAGATCCAATGGGCACAAGCACCAGGGGGTTGTTTCAATTGTGGAAGAAACTTCAAGAGAGGAAAGTCACCTGGGAACCACGGTCGACTTAGATTTCCCACATCCTCCCTTTACTTCTCTGATCATAATCAGTGGGGAAAATTATAATCAATCCCCATAAATTTGACCTTAGGGCAGTCCACATTTGTAAATGCCATCTGTATCACCTAATAGAGTTAATTTTGATCCAAATTAGTATTAAGTTTATTAAGCTGAATTTTTATTCTTAGAAATTGATACCCTGTGTAGGATGACTCTCTGTATGTAAGGCATGAAGGATGATAACTTCAGCAACCGGCCCCAGTGATTAATCACAACTGCCCATCTCTGCCCATAACTGTGAAGCAGGCAAAGGTTTTTTTCGGGGTGGGGGGTTTCGCCTTCTCACTTCCCCTTTCTACTTCAAGCATCTATCCTGGCCTCATTTCCAGTTGTAACTGTGTATTTGCACTTTAATAGAAAACTGCTGCCAGTAAAAAGCCGTTAAGGCCCAACTAAATGAATCTTTCTCAGTGGACTTTTAGATGGAAATGGGGCCCTATGGGAGAGACATTTTCCAGAGAAGGGCAGTCATCAATTTGTGCTGCTGGCATTGTAGGTGTATCGTGGAGATCTGAGGAGCAGCTCTAAGACAGGGTCTCTACTTGTGCCATCAAACTGTTTTTGAGGGTCTTTGACCTAGTGTCCCTCTGGGGCTACTGCCACATCCTTCTTCTCCTCTTCATAGTCAAACTTCTTTAAAGAATAGTCTGCCCTCATTGACCCTCTTTTACTTCTTGTTCAGTCTCTGCCCACTGCAATGTGGCTTCTTCGCCTATCAATTTTCTGAAATCACACTGGCAAACATTAGCAAGTGCCAGATTAACTGGATCTTTTGTCCTTATCTATATGATCTCCAGGGAATTTAACACTGATTTCACTCCCTGGTTCTTAAAATGCCATCCTCCTCTGATTTGCAAGGTAATGCAATGCACTCTCCTGGTTCTCCTATCTCTCAGTACTAGAGTACCTGAAAGGTGGCTCTGGGCTGTCACACCCATCAACAGCCCCCATTCTTTCATATGGACAGTTGAGTTTTCGTAATACTTTTATCAAGCAATGAACTATGCGAACGAACCTTCAAGCCTCCTTCTGACCTGATTGCTGGTCCAAGTTCTTTCAAAGTAGAAATTTGGGAGCCACCACTACCATTGCCTCCTCCTCATAGTCTGCATCTGAATACTCTTCTACCCACACCTTCCATGTTAGTGTTCTCTAAAGTATTACTTAACCATCTTCCCCTTTTCTTCTTCTTCTTCTTCCTCCTCATCATATCAGTGCCCTGACCTTCCACTACCAGGTCTGTGCTGAAGGATCCCAAATTTTAATCTCTATTTTAGACTCAACCCGCACCTTCACCCCCAGATCTGCATATTAACTACCTGCCCAATGTGTCCATTCTGCCTGTTTTAGAATGCCTGGTCTTCAGCACTCCGGCCCCTCCCAGTCTTCCAAACCAGTAATCATCCTTGAGTGCTTCTCACTCTCACTGAGTTCTTTCCTTCATAGAGTCACAAAGGCTTGGCAAGTTCTTCTTCCTAATGGCTGTCAAATCCATCCTCTCTTTTCCATTTTCTTGCCATTGCCTTGGTGTGAGCTTTTACCTGAGCTCCAGCAGTAAATACTGGTCTCCCTTTTACTAGTCTAAACCTCTATAATTCTACAGTCCACACAAAGGAGTGCTCTTTCTAAAATGCAAGTCTGATCATATACGCGTCAGTATAACACTCTTACTGTCTTCCCTTTATTTTACAGAGTAAAATCTCGGTTCCTTAGCATAACATCTGATGAGCTTTGTGATCTAACCTCCGTCACAAGACTCTGGCCTCCTCTTTGGGCACCACATCCCTTCGCAGTATAATAAACACTTCATGTTGCTTGAAGCCTTTGTACCTTAGGACAGTATGTTATTCTGGGTCATTCTCTTGGTTTCATGAGTGTCTATGCCTTATCTACCTATTTAGGAGATAGATTTCATGCTAGAAGGGATTATGGAGTAAATGCCCTTTCTCCAGGTGTTGACTCAGGTGAATATCAGGGGAAAAAACAAGGAAAGGTGGAGGACATAGCGTTTCTCACCTGCTTGCCGCCTCCCATTAGTATTGGTGGGACTGGGATGACTCTGAGGTCAAAACAACCTTCTGGAAATGTGCCAGTTACCTTTCAAAAGAAGAGCATTAGAGCAGAGATGTGAATAGCTTACATTCCCTCCGAAACAGCAGAGCATCTTGACTTGTGTTTCTGTTTCTTGCCAGATGAGCGCTCCAGGAATTAAAACACAAGAGGTGGAACATCTGCATCTTTTTGGTATAGGACAGGAAGATGTTGAAGTCATCATCTAATTGATATTTGAAGAGAAAAGGTTGCAAGATTCTTTAATATTTCATCAG
>NW_012148507.1:2756479-2758794 GCF_000956105.1 Propithecus coquereli
TAGAGAAATAACAGTTTACATTTACACAAAACCTGTAGATGAATGTTCACAGCAGCTTTGTATGTGATAGTTAAAAACTGGAAATTCCCCAGATGCCCTTCATCGGGGGTATGGATAAACAAACTGTGGTACATCCATACAATGGACTAATAATTACAAGTAAAAAAGGACAAACTATTGATACATGCACCAACTTGAATGATTCTCAAAGACAGGCAGAGTGACAGAAGTGACAGAAGCCAGTATGAAAAGGCTACATACTGTATGACTCCAACTCTGTAGCACTGTGGGAAAGGGAAAACCACAGAGACAGTGAAAAGATGGGTGGTTGCCAGAGGTATGGGTGTGGTGAGGGTGTTACTATAAGGGGTTTTGGGAGTTGAGGGAATTGTTTTGTATCCTGCTGTAGTGGCAGTTATATGAATCCATACATCGGTCAAATTCCACAGAACTGCACAACAAAAGAAAAAAATTATCATATGTTAACTTAAAAAATATACTAAAAATCTCTCAGCCTATAAGATTTAGACAATTGTTTAAACCAACTGAGACTTACATTCAGGTGGGATCTTCTCAGGCACATAATTACTGGAGATCAGGGGTTTTGAAAGCCATGGTATAGTTATCCGAGAGGTGGAAAGGTAGAAAAGTCAACAATAGTATCATATTTTAAAAAGAAATAAAATAGTGATGGTCAAAAAGGAAATTTGCCTAAAATTCTTTAAAAATCTGAGTTGTGGGATCTTGTTTGAACTCATCACTTTATTGTCCATTTATGTGGATTTCCCCCTTCAGAACTTATTCTGGCATTACTTAATATAATAGCATTTGAAAGAAAGATTAGAAATGTGTTATGGGAGAAATAGTCTTGCTTTAAGGGACATGCATATTGATATACAGGGAAAACTTGGGCAGTTTTCTTACTGCTGGGATTTTTTTTCACCCACTCTGGAGTCCAGTGGAAACCACGTATTTATTAAATGATTGATGCTTCTGCTCCTTAGGAACCATGGGAATTACCATCCTAGATCAGATCATTAGTCTGCCTAGTCTAACATCTTGCTTCTGGCTTAGGTAATTATCTGATACTTTTGAGGGACGTTTAACTCTTCCTTGTAAAGCATCTGACCAGTGTTTCACATAGTGTTGATTGTCCTTGTTCAGGTGTAGATGAGCAACCTAGGCTGAAGATAAACGTAGCTCAACTAAGTCCTTTTGTACTTTTAAAATATAATTTTGTTTTTACCACTTTGGTAATTCTTATGAAATCCCCAATAACAAAGAATGTTTTGATATACTTGATCTAACTCTCAAGGATTTATTTTCTACTCTACGATGAGGCTGTAAGAACAGCTTGATAATAATCCCATCTCATCTAATTGGTTTTATACCTCTAGAAGTTTCGTATATTATAAGGTAAGCAAATAGCCTTTCCATATGCGTAATCTGGGTGTTCAGAGCTGTTTAGTGGTCTCAGAGCTAATTATTTCCAAATAATCAATATTGATAACTCTTTATAGTTACTTTGTACCATTTACTTTCTAATAGATTACTTTGATTTATTAATAATAAAACAGTTTAATTGGCCAATATAACGTGATCCTTTTCTGCTTTCCTATCTCCTAGGTAGATATCAAATGTGTAAGCACAGTTTTAGCGCCAACAGCATCTTATTTAGCATTTACAACTTCTTAATGAAGATTTTAGAAAATAAATGCCAGGTGAGAAACAAATCATTTTGCAAATGCCTAGGAGTTGGAATTTAGGCATCCTACTCAGTGAGAATATTTGTTGTTGTTGTTTATTAGCAGAGTTCTGGTTGAGGTGTTGAATTGGTAAGAAGGCAACAATGCTACATGAACAGTAAGTAACCTAAGGACAATGTATGTGAAGAATCCTTCTATACAAGTGACTTCTCAAGCATGATGATTTTGATCCTCAGGGGACATTTGGCAATGTCTGGAGACATTTGTGGTTGCCACAACTGGGTGCTTAATGACATTTAGTGGGTGGAAGCCAGGGATGCTGCTAAATATCCTACAGCCTCCTACAATTATCCAGTTCAATATGTCAAAAGTGCCAGGTTGCAAAATCTCCACTCTAAAATGAAGAGAATGTGTTTTTAGCACTGAGCACAATGGCTTGAACGTGGTAAATGAAGAACATGTATTGATGGGAGTTTCACAAGGGGCTTCTCCAGTCAAACTCAGGGCAGAGGGGGAGAGTATTTATTATTGTAATCAAACTAATTACAAAGAAATGTTAATCGAACGCAAATTTCATGATATACATTACAATTGCTTCACAGCATGTTG
>NW_012148507.1:2758844-2761195 GCF_000956105.1 Propithecus coquereli
TCTAAGAGATGGTATATCTGATACCATTTTTAATTTCATCAATAAAGAAATGTGAAAATTTGTTTTCTCTCTTAATAAGTAGGTACATAATTATCCTTAGTTTTGCCTCTTGGACCACAAGGCCTAAGGTCTTATTCTCTGGTCTCTTATAGAAAGTTTGCTGACTTCTGATCTTTAAAATACTCATATAAACTTCCATAAAATTGAAGAAGCAATTAGTTTCTAAAAATTTTCCTAATGCAATACTTTAACATTGGCCTGGACATTGAAATCATGAATTCTATGTCTTATCTATATCTATGTCTAACTCTTCTGTTGTGTCTCATTTTACTCAGCCTAGGATGAATGCATGACAGGCATTTAGTAAAAACTGGTTAATTGATTTATTTCTCTAGCTACTCAGTTTTACAAAAAGATTTTGCCTTATCCCACTAGAATTTAATTAATAGAATCCTAAAAATACAATGTAAACCAAGTATTTATAATGAGGATCATTTTAAATGACTTGGCTGGACTATGAGGAATATGTTCAGAAATAAATGCCAGGATCTTCAGATGGACTTAACTCTCTGCCAGACATTAGAAGTTCATGCCATCTATGAATGACTGACTGGAGGTGATAACTCAGACAGCCTAAGAGATTCCTTTGAGTTGATATGTCAGGACAAATTGGCGGATTTTGCTTAATTCTAGTTTAATAATTTCAAATGCAGCATTACCAGTGACAACCACCATAAAATAAATTTTAAAAGAGCTCAACATCAGGCAACTATATAGCAAAGGATATTTCACTGGGTAAGATATAACCCAGAGTTAATGTTTTGGTTATTTAAGACTAACATCTTTATGAAACTTTTCTCTTTTCCCCTTTGGTTATAGGGAAGTTCATAATAATTTCACTTGTTAAAGAGAGTGCATTTTCGGCTGCCTGGATAAGGCTGGTTGTATTGTAAATCCTGCCTAAATTTAGCTTAAATAAACCAGTGAAGAATTTAACCTCTGTTTGACAAACTAATTGGCCAAGGGTTTAAAACCATCAGTTATGTAATAAAATTGTATGCAATCAATTAGGGTGAACTGATTATGTTCAGGCGGCTTCATTGCTGAAGAATCTTGCTAGCAGTTGAACTCTCTGAGTAACTTGCTTAACTCCTAGAAAATGACTCAGCCTTTTGTATAAACATGGGGTTTTTAATTCCCTGCAAATTTCACAGGGCTTTCAGGTAATAGGCTGCATTTTACCAAAGGAAGCAATGTTAAGTGCACACAGATAGAATGATTCTGGCCTAATATCCCTTCCTCGGTGAATCACAAATGAGCTATTAATGTCAGATTTCCCCTCTGTATGATGCAAATGAGAGGCTGGGGTGCAGTGAATTAGGAGTCTGAGGTGGGTGCAGATTCACTCTGTCATGGGCTGATGTCTTCCACTGGGAAGCTGCAGATAGGATCTGCAGGCAGTGAGTCATAACAATCCAGAGGAATTAGAGAATGAAAATCCTGGTATGATCTTTCATAAGGAGATGGAAAACTGAGAATCTGGACAAGAGAGAGAGCTTTCAGAGAATGAAGGTGGGGAGGAGATGGAGACTGGTGATGTTCTGCAGCCAGAGAGGAGAACTGAGTGTTAGCCATCGATGACATTCAAATGTCATTGTCTCTCCATTATCAAAGGAGTTTTGATATTTTAAAATACTTCCATACTTTTACTTCTGTCTGCATCCTAAATCTGCTTTTTCCAGAATCTTGGAATGGGAGGTTCTTGTTCAGTTATTAAAATTCATATTATACTTTAATTAGTTCTAATTTCTCAGAAACACTTGGTAATTTCATTGTTTGCTATGAAATTAGAATTAATTTCATGTCAGTTAATGTTGTAATGTTGTAATGTTTTCTATTTATGTTTCCTATGAGTGAGTACCTGGAACTGATCAAACCAAGGCCAAGTTCTCCTAAAACATCCCCAGCTAATATACCCTATGTACATCTTTAGAATGAGAAACTACTCATGTAATCAATTATCATTCACACAGACACACACACACACAGACGCACACACACTCACTCATGTATATGACTCAGGAGGACAGAGGCCAAATCTGTTCTATTCACTACTCTTTCCCGTATAATAGCTCTCACAAAATATTTCTTGAATTAATGAGTGTGGTTCTGGTTTTTGTAACAGCCCAGAAAGCATGGAGCACATTTTTATAGTTAGCACAGGTACAAAAAGAATTAAACACATAGTTCATGGCCATTACAACTTCCTCTGATAAATTACATAACAATTTTAGAGAAGCTTATGGGGTTGAATACAATACTTTATTATGGTTTCAAATGTTTGATACCAA
>NW_012148507.1:2768920-2773023 GCF_000956105.1 Propithecus coquereli
TTAATGCTTATAAAACACTTCAAACAGTGGTTATCACATTGTGAGCACTCAGTGCATGTAGTGTACTATTATTATTGTTATTGTTATTTTTTTCCATGTACAAAGGAGGTAATGGCTATACCTCTATCATCTAATGCCTTAAATAGAGCTTCACATATTGTATCCTGGAGGCAATATTATATACTGAAAAACTCTGCAACCAGCTGGGCTGATGGGATTCCCATCTTCATCACTTATTTGTCCAGCAAATTTGCTCAAATCTTTGTAAATTACTTCCTACAGTCCCAGCACATGGTGAGTGCTAAATAAATGTTAGAAGTTGTTCTAAAAGAATTTTTCTGTATAAACTTACATGTATACTAAGGGATAAATAAGCTATTTACTTTCTGGATCTCTTAAATCTAATCACTCTTAAGTAGTAGATAATAAGTTTCTGGTTCTTAATGAAGCATGAAGGGCCTATAGGAAAGTGTTATGTTTGAGGTATGTGTGAAGTGTGTTGATAGGGAAGTGTAGTTAAGAGGACAGTTCTGTCATTCAGGACAGACGTTAGCACATGAATCTCTCTCTCTCTCTCTCTCTCTCTCTCTTTGTCTCTGTCTCTCTCTGTTTCTCTGTATGTTTGCGAGAGAGAGTGTGTGTGTGTGCGTGTGTGTGTGTGTGTGCACCTGTGCATGTGATCATGTATGCTTATGCAGGGGGAGTATGTGTTGACAAAGAACTGAGCCCTGAAGAACACCTTCCCATGAATGATTGGAAGGGCCACCAAAACAGCAACAAACATCAACAACAGTAAAAACCACAGTTGAGGAGAAACAGAGGAAAAGAGGAATAAGGAAATAATGATGTCCTGCCTGGGAGTTAAGGCAAAATAACATTTCAAGAGCAACTATAACAAATGTTATAATTAAGTGAACTATGATTTAATCAGAAAACAAAGACCTCTAATAACCTTACCGAGAATAATGTTGGTAGAGTAATTGTGACAAAAATCTAGATTTCAGTGGATTGATACCTGTCTAAAAAATGAGAAAAAATCGAACAATAGATACTATTAATAATATAAAACTAAATCATAAGAAAATCTATCTTTTCAAGGGGTTTGAGAGTAAATGGAAAGAAAGAAGGATGGTATCATATAGGAAACTTCTACATGCTTCAGGCTAGTGGGAAGAACATCTAAGAAACAGGGATGGTAATTTTTTTTTTTTAATTTTTATTTCAGGATATTATGGGGGAAAATTGATGAGGCTAACTTGTGGCATTTAAAGAGGAGGGAACTGGGATGAGGTCACATGTGTAGAAGTTATGCTTGGTAAAGAGGAAGCAAAACCAGATAAGAAGGAGATAAGGAAAAGTGAATAATTTTAAAAGTTTGAAGTAAAAGTGGAAAAGTTAATTCCCATTGTCCTCAGATTTATTTGGAAAGTTTGTGACTAAGTCATGGAGGTAGAAGAACAGTGAGAGCTGAGCCCTTGAACAGAAAAGAATTTTAACTGGGAGGGAGCCAGGGGAGGGCTAGAGAACAAAGACTAAAGTCGATGAGGTAAAGCAGGAGGTTTGGTTGGAGAGACAAGTTTCCTTGCTTAAAATGTTGGAGATGGAGGAGTCCTAAGAAGTGAAAGTACCCATTAGGCTGCTTGGTGATCTCTAAGTGATAAAATCCTTTTGGTGGCGAATGTTGAAAGGGACCCCAATGATAATTTATTTAGTTTAATCCCATTTTTAAGATGGTGAGTCTGAAGTCCTGAGAGCTATGGCAACTTGCTTAAGAACAGCACATTTTGGGAAAACTGCTAGTAGAACCCAGGTCCCCTTGTCCCCAGTATGGGACTGTGTTTAATAAACCACACGGTTGTATACTAGAAGCAGTCAAGTATTGATTTGCTCAGCGAAGGTGGAAATACTGTATTATATAATGGCTCTAGATTGTGCTTAGAAATTAACAAACCTATCTCTTTCTGCACACATCATCAAATAAATTCATGGTGTCAAATCTTGGCAGCCTACTGTGATTGATAACATGTACATCAGAGAGAAAATGTAATCCAGGTGACATATGACATAAAAAGGTCACATTGCCTAGCACCAGCCCTTGCTTAAGTCTAGTTAATTAGTGGTACTTTTTGGTTAATTCAAGTGGATGGACCTCAAGGCCATACTATTTGTAGAATGCAGTCTGATAGTTTAGTTATTTTGTATGTTCTAATTAAAAATGCTTTGAGTATTAATCCACACAGTTTGAAAATGTGAAAAAAATTTCAGAGTCACTTTGGAGATTATAGTGTCAAACCTTAACAGATTTATTCATTTACAAATTCATTCACTCTCTTAGAAATGTTTGTTTTATCACAAAGAGCATCATGTTATGGCAAGAACATTGGACAAAGATGTCAGCAGACCAGTATTTTTGATTAATTCATTCTATGTTTGGGCAAATGCTAAACTGTATGAGACTTGGTTTTCTCATCATGCAAATGGAAATATCACGTCTCATAACTGCCTTCCACAGTTGTCATGAAGGGCAAATGATGTCAGGTAAAATGGTGGCCAACTACATGGAATGGTGGGTATCATATGGCTTCAGATCCTGACTTTTCATTGAATAGATGGGTGTCTATGGTTATTTAACCATCATGAGCTTCAGTTTAGTCATGTGTAAAATAGAAGTAAAGGTATTATCTTTCATGTTGTCAAGATCTATATATACCGTATACAATATATTTGTTACACAAAATGATCTGTTATTAACACATAATAGCAAGAGTTATAATTATCATTTAAAATATTAAAAGGTGCCATACATACAAATGCAGAGTTTTCTTTTCTCCTTTTATCTTCCAATACTTGTTGAAATCTTTCCCTACTCTCCATTTTCATATCCCCTTTCTTCAGGCAATGATTAAATCCATACACCCACCTACCTACCTAGCTCAACCTTCTTGCCTCATGCTTAATTCATTTCTGTCTGTGAAGGGAGGGTAGTGGGAATAGTGTCATCCATTTCTTCCCTGCTTCCGTTTGCCCTTTCCTTCTCATTTACTTTTGACAATGAAATATCTTATGTCCTCACTTTGGGTAGTAGGATTTCAGGAGGCCAAGAACATCGACTTTTCTGAAAACTAAGGAAAAATGAAGTACCTGAGAAAACGTAAGTTCATATCTGACACCTACAAGACATATGGAAACCTTGGCATCCAGCCCTTCTTGGATAACATTTTTAGAAAGATGTTCTTGTAGATTTCAAACATACATATTCCATGTGTAAAGGAAAGTTAGCTACAAATGAACAGAACATAGTTTAATCTTCAGTCTGAATGTGAAATTGGAAATCTGATTGTGAATCGGAAAAACTCTAGAGTTAATAGTGGAAAGAAATGAATGTGTTAAATTTATTCCATTTAGCACATGTTTACTGAATGTCTACTGTGTGCCTGGCACTTTTCTAGGTAGTTGGGGTATGTAAGTATAAAAACTAGACAAAAATCCCTGCTGTCATACAACTTACCTTCTACAAAAGAGACTAAGTAATACACATGATAAATAAGTAAATTATCTGGTAGGTTATAAAGTGATAAGGACTACGGACAAAAGAGACGATGCAGAGCATTTCAGGAGGGAATAAGTGTTTATGTGTGTAGGCTGACAGACCAAAGGAGACCTCACTGAGAATGAGCCAAGGAGAAGGTGTGTGAATGAGCCACGTGAACATCTGGGAGAAGAGTGGGGAGATCTGCCTGGGCAGAGGTGCTGGATGACGTAAGTGCCTGAAACGTGTGAGGATTAACAAGGAGATCAGACTGGACTGAGCAAAGTGACCGAGAGGGGAAGTAGCAGATGAGATCAGAAGTAAAGCACCCTGGTTCTTTGCACAGCAGCAGTCCAGCTTTTAGTGTGGTTTTAAAGATCATCTGGTCTAATCCTTGTAACACAGAAAGTAGGAGAGCAATTATTCTTCTTCACAAGGGGAGCATGAATCAGTGATTCCAAAAGCTTCTCACCCTGAATCACTAGTGCCTCTCTAAATTCAGGCTAGGTAAGAGTTAGGTGTTGTCAACCCAACCTGCCATCCATTTAGTGCAACATTTTTAATTTTAGAATTC
>NW_012148507.1:2773073-2783705 GCF_000956105.1 Propithecus coquereli
ACATGATAAATAAGTAAATTATCTGGTAGGTTATAAAGTGATAAGGACTACGGACAAAAGAGACGATGCAGAGCATTTCAGGAGGGAATAAGTGTGTATGTGTGTAGGCTGACAGACCAAAGGAGACCTCACTGAGAATGAGCCAAGGAGAAGGTGTGCGAATGAGCCACATGAACATCTGGGAAAAGAGTGGGGAGATCTGCCTGGGCAGAGGTGCTGGATGACGTAAGTGCCTGAAACGTGTGAGGATTAACAAGGAGGTCAAAGTGGACTGAGCAGAGTGACCGAGAGGGGAAGTAGCAGATGAGATCAGAAGTAAAGCACCCTGGTTCTTTGCACAGCAGTCCAGCTTTTGGTGTGGTTTTAAAGATCATCTGGTCTAATCCTTGTAACACAGAAAGTAGGAGAGCAATTATCCTTCTTCACAAGGGGAGCATGAATCAGTGATTCCAAAAGCTTCTCACCCTGAATCACTAGTGCCTCTCTAAATTCAGGCTAGGTAAGATTTAGGTGTTGTCAACCCAACCTGCCATCCATTTAGTGCAACATTTTTAATTTTAGAATTCACAAGGGTGAATTTTTGTCAGCTAGTTATCTGCACAGAAATAGTATTAGCCAAATCTTTTTAGAAGCTTCAAAGGTGTCAGATGTGGATTGGTGGAATGGAATTTGGATGGGGTTCTTAGTTAGGCAGCTCCTGAGCTGCACCTGAGTTGCACCTGAGTGCTATGGAACAAGATATTTGCCTAGGAGATGTGGCTGTGTTTTCCTGATATTTTTGTCA
Source organism: Propithecus coquereli (assembly GCF_000956105.1). Classification (NCBI taxonomy): domain Eukaryota; kingdom Metazoa; phylum Chordata; class Mammalia; order Primates; family Indriidae; genus Propithecus; species Propithecus coquereli. Next base: position 2,773,858 of record NW_012148507.1, read on the forward strand.
AAGTTCTGCCGTATCCACCACCCCTCACACAACTAGCCTGCTAGCCTATCACATCATGTTTCCTGCCAAGTCCTAAAGTGGCCTGGTAATAGTTCCTAAGACAATACTTTGGCAGCCACTGCCACAGAAAGGCAGCAACCCCCCTTAACTAGAACAAAGAAGTTCCTTTGGGAAATACTAAAGTGACGTCCTGGAGAGGAGTTGGCAAAAGGCCTTAGGTTATAAGTCAAATCACATACCTACAGGCTGATGCAAAGGTAGAGTAGCACCTCTGGGTGGTGACATAAAGGTGAACACTCTCAGATGCATTGGGATACGGGAGTAAAAATTTTCAGAGTTCATCAGAGCAGTAAAAAACTCTTCTTGTTTTCTTTTTTCCTTTACCCCATTTCATAATATGAGAACAAGTGTGCTCTCAATGAAGTTAACAGTGGGAAAATTTAAAACAAATAAGAGGAAATACTTCTGTACTTAGCGTATAATCAGCCCATAGACTTTTCTGTTGAGGAAGGTCAGAGAGTCAAATGCTGAAGAGGAAAAGAAAAGAGAGGAAAATCTGGTTAATTTTATGACCAATAATAACATTGTAATTATGCTCTAAGATAAGAATAATGAGGTTGATGCTTTGGGGCATAAAATGATCGTCTCAGAGGACAGGAAAAAATTCTTCCACTCTTACCCCTAACAATTTGAATGGCACCAAAGAATTGGCCAGATGCATTATGGGGTGTAATATATTCCCAAGAGACAGCTTCTATTAAACTGGAAAACTATTCTTGAAAGACCAGTGGCTAGTTTTATCTGGAAAATCCTGTGTTTCAGGGGAAATCAGCCTTGAATTCAAGGAAAAAGAATTTTGTAGTTGGTGAAATGATAAACTCCCCAATGACAGATGTGGTCTAATTTTGCTTTTGACCCAGTGTGAATTTCTCTAAGCATAATATTCATATAACTAACTTAGTGTATCATAATGGATGGAAATTGGCCTTTGACACAGAGCAGGTCCAATGCAAAGCATATGAGCTGTCTCTCAGGAGTTATAAATATGCACTTGCCCTTTTGCCAAACTTTTTTCAAAGGTCAAACCAGCAGCTTGTAGCTTCCAACATTATTTCTTGACGTGCAGTATGCTGCTCGAGTGCTTGTGTTTCATATCTTAGTGAAACTCTGAATCCTTAGCAGTCTCTAAGGGCTCCCAAATTAGTTTTACGCTGGCCACTAAGTGTGGAATACCTAAGAGGGCAAAGCTCAGCTGTAGCCATTTCTTAGCAAACTTCCGAGAACATAGAAAGAGGGCAACAATGCTCTATATATCCCCATGGAAACTTCTTAAATTGTAGATGTAGTCTAGGTTCCAAAGTCAGGACATTTGGCTTTTTTTTTTTCTTTTTTCTTTTTTTATTTCAGGGTATTATGAGGGTACAAACATTATGGTTACACTTTATGTCTTTGCCTCACCCAAGCGTGGGTTAAAGGCATGCCCTTACCCCCTACAATATTCCCTGTGTCCTTTAGTTGCGAATTTACTCCCCCCATCCCCCTAATCCCTGGACACTATTTCTGCCATGTGATCAACCTAGTGTTGATCAGTTAGTACCAATTTGATGGCGAGTACAAGTGGAGCCCATTCTTCTGCTCTTGTGGTGCCTCACTTTGGATAATGGGCTTAAGTTTAATCCATCCTCGCCAGCATTTGATGTTTTGGGATTTTTTGATAGAAGCCAATCTCACTGGGGTTAGGTGATACCTCATTGTGGTTTTGATTTGCATTTCTCTAATGATTAGAGATGTTGAGCATTTTTTTATATGTTTGCTGAGGACACTTGGCTTTTTCTCTTAATATTACTTCTAAACTAACTGGGACCTTAGCATTATTTGTTCTTTGCATCTCTGCACATATTCACTTTTTAAATTTACTTTATTTACTTACGTAAAACATGAATATGGCACAAGGCAGAGTTATTAACTTCAGTTAACAAATAATCCCCAAATCTCGGTTGTTTAACAAAAGAAAAACTTTGTTTCACTCACATCTCAGCCGGAAGAAAGTTGAATGGCTCCTCCAGCAGCTGTCCTGGTGGTGACTCGGGACTCTAAGCTACTTCTAGTCTCTTGCTGTGCCATCTTGGAGTCCTTCAGGTCTAGTTTCAAGTCTAGTCCCCTTACTTAGAAAATGGAAGCAATAAAAACATACTTCTCAGTTTGTTGTGATAATTAAATAAGATATGTTTGTTGAATGATTCTCACAATACTTGGCACATAGTACACACTCAGGAAATTTTGGTATTTCTTCCTTTTTTTTGTGCATATGAGGTGCTGGCTCAAGTGCGTGGAAGAGAAGAGAGATACGCAGAGGTGCATGTGGTGATATTTGTACTGAAACATTGCTCATGAGCTCACCGTCTCTAAAACAGAAGGCAAATTTGTTTCTAGAAACATGACTCTGAGTAAGCTCCATGAAGGCAATCCCTATGTCTCTCCTTTTATTTTTAACCAGCATAGTCTCAAAGTCTAGTTCACTATCTAGATAATGGCAAAAAGTTAATAAATAGTGTTAAACCAATGCTCACAAGTTTTAAATTTTATATGTGATTGAGTATAATTAAAATTTTGCTTAATCAGTTACATTTTTCCATCCTGAGCTTGTATGTTATGTTTGTTGTCTGAGGAGCATCTGTAAATATATTTCTCAGTACTTGTTCTTATAGCTCCAGCCACCACTTTGCCTTATAGTTTGTGCAAAGGCTTGATTCTAAATAAGGCATTCTGTCTCTGAATGTTTAGTGCCAATTATGCATCTCTGTAATCTAGTTATGTTTTGCTTCTCAAAATTGTTTCCCAAATTGTCCTTAAAATGTATTCACCTTGCTGAATTGAGATGCACCAGTTTTCAGGAGAAGCAATTGAATTTAAAGAATGCCTTGGAAGTAACTTACTTGGGATCCCTTGGCCCAGTATCTTATTTGTAAGAATTCTAACAAATTGATTTGTAAAAACCCTAATGGTTCATTTGTTCTACTGACTAAATGGTATCTGGTTGAGCTCACCACGTTTCCTATCCACTCTCCCTCCTGGCTCCTGTTTTTTACTCTTAGTCAGCAGATTGCTTGGGTGTCTGCCTCCTTTTTCAATCCACTTTCCCTTGCCATGTCTCCTAGATATTAGGGCAGTTAACTTTTATGCAGTCTCTCTGTATTAGATAAATATTCAGGTATATTGCCTTGTATGCATGATAAGGAAACTGAGGCACATGGTAGACCGTCTGTTGTCAAAGGTCACCAGAAATAAGAAGAAAATAAATTGGAATTGACACTTCAAACTAATGTCTCTGTCTATCACATCACAGTGCTTCTGTTGGCAAGATTCCCTTTGGCTCTTCCTTCTGTGGCTGATACCAGAAATATGAGGCTTTCATTGTGTTCTCTGTCATTTTCTGCTTCCAAAGAGCAGCAGCAGAAGAAGGCTGTTCGCTCAACTTGCCCTTTTGTGAGGTTGGAAGGGACCATTTTGCTTTCAGACAACAAATGGACCTGTTTCTTTTTCCTCCAAAGGAGAGGATCTGTACATAACAAAAAGAGCAAGCTGAGCCAGCTGTATACATTTTTCACTCATAATAAAATGGTCAAAGCCCAAATACAAGAACTCATTCTGAAAGACTTCAGCATGCCAATTCTGGGCTTATGGAAATATTTTTTGTGTAATAATTTCAATAACTTCCCTTATAGACTATATTGAGGAAATTTTATCTTTGTATCACAATGGCAAAGAAAATAAATTTAAAGAGATTCATAAAACTAGTTTTTCAAAGAGCTTTAACAGAGAGGATTGATGCTCAGGTATTAGATGAAATGAATATTGGGATAAATTATGTAAAGAAAAGTTGTATTTAGAGAGGAAAAATTGTAGTCTAAATGTTGACTGTGAACTCAAACACTTCCTGTCTTTATCCTAGGTCTCCTGAGGACAAAACAAGAGTTCCCTTCTCCTCATCCTTTCTTACTTAAAGCAGGATATAGCATATATATTCAGAGAAAAAGATGCATATAAGATAAGCATAGATGCTGTACCCATCAGGGCAGGCTAGGTTAGGATGCCTTAACTAACAACCTACAAATCTCAATAGCTTAAAACATCAAAGGTTTATTTCTTGTTTGCAGTTCTTGTCCATATCTAGTTGACTGAGTCTCAGGCTGAGAGATCAGCCTCTCTCTTATACTTTGCTGGTCACTGTCTCAGAGACAAGTTTAGAAATCTTAGACCAGAGATTGGCAAACATTTTCTGTAAAGAACCAGGTAGTAAATATTTTCAACTTTGTAGGCCATACAGTTTCTGTCACAATTCTATAACTCTGCTGCTATAGTGCAAAGCAGCCATAGACAATGCATAAGCAAATGGGTATGACTGTGTTCCAATAAAACTTTATTTATAACAATAGACAGCCTGATTTGGCCTGAAGGCTGTGGTTCACCAACTCTTTTCAATTAAATAGTATGGCCCAAAAGGGACACTTGTTACCTCTGCTCAATGGTTTATGACTAATCATCGATCCCATCCAACCATAAGAGATTGACGAAATACAAACCTGTCACTTCCTGAGGTAAGGCTAGGCTTATTTGTATTCACATACATACAAGGAAAATAGTGAAAAAATACCTGAACAGTTATTTTCACAGCTCCACAGTACTTGATTAGGGCTACTGGTCTTTTAGAGTTCCTCTATCCCCTTCAACTCAGAGAAACAGAATTTACAAGGTGACTGTGTTTATTTGCTAGTTAAGAGGCAGTAGAAGTGGCTGGTCAATCAAAGAAGACATTGCTCAGTGCTGTGTTTATTCCGCGTTGGTGGCCATGTCTAGCGTGAATAGCTGCAGTTATTCATCGCATTACATCTTCACCTTTGGGAATCCTAAGGTGAGTTAGGAAATACAACCTAGAAGCAGATCTTGGGAAAGGATTTGGGAGCAGTGAGGGAGGCACTTTATCAGATGACATTCCACAACAGTGAAATTGCCTAGGGGGAAAAGTCATTTTCTCACAGACCAATTTCTGAGAAGTTTCCTGGATATAGCAGTGCAGCCTATACATGGGGAACAAGGACGAGATGGGGTTTTCAGTTAATTTTTCTAGAAGTGGAGTTGCACTTAAACCCATTTTACTGTAGAAGGATGCCACTTACATATTTGGTTTTCTAACAATCCCCACCGCCCAAGTAACTACCAACCCGTTTTTAACTATATATAGTGATTTTGTCCCCTCCTGGTTCATCATAGTTTTACAATGTCACGTGGTTCTTTACCCTCAGTTGGCACTCTTTCAAGTTTTATTGGCATTGCTTTAAGAGCAAAACTTTAATAGTCTATTTAGTTTTACACAGTTCAATTCATTAACATTTGTGACATTTCCCTATAGTAGTTTAACTAGATACGGAGAAATATATATTCAAATGGATTTGTCAGTTGATTAAAACAGAAGCACTAGGAATCTATTGTGTAGGTAGTAGGCCCTCTATAAATGAAAATATCTGTTCATTTTGATTATAATCCATATCTTCTAAAATTTTAAGGCACTTTCTTGTATAGTATCACATTAGCAAAACACTTTAGTAAGCCCGTTTTAATAATTAAATTTTAAAAAAGCAAAAATGGAGAACAGAATATATACCTGGACTAAGATCTGATTAGTTGGTGATAGCTCTTGACTTTTGTTCTTATAATCAGTGATACTTCTGTTGAATATGAGAAAATTCTAGAGGCAATGATTACTCAGCCATTTACAATAAAGTGTACCACCTTAAAAAGAGTGAAAATAATCTCCATCTAAAAAAAAAATTTCAAGGCTCTAACAAAAGATTTTCAAGGCTTAGACAACACTTTTCTTTCAAACAGTGTTGTACTATACCTTGAAATTAACTGTAATGGCTTAAATGAAGCTACTATTATGGCTTTCCCCCACAATTTTAAACTTCACTTCTGAGATTAGCTGCCAATATCAAGCTATCATAGAAAAGACCTTGAGTGTTGCTAAACAGACTATTTTCCAAATTTCTCTATTTGGCATAATAATAGCACATACTATGTGTCAGGCACTGTACTGAGCCTTTTAGAATTCATTTAATTGGCACAGCCACCTTCTGAGCTTGATACCATATCATTATTCTCCTATTTTGCAGAGGAGAGAACTGCAGCACTGTAAGGTTAAGTGATTTGTGTAAGGTCTCACGGAGAGTAAGTAACAGAGCCAGGATTTGAACCTCGACAGGTTCCACCAGAGTCCATATGAATAAGCAGAGTCTTGAGAATAACCACTGTGCCACACCGTCCTTCACGGCACAGACAATGGGCTTGGCAATAAGATGCCAAAGGACGGGTGGAAAAACTTAAATTCTTACAAACAACCAGTTCATATAATGGAGGAGAATCTATGCTCTCTTCTTGCTTATCTATTAATAAATTGACCACAAGTTACCAAATACAGGCAACTTCATTTTACTGAGACTGTAGAAAAACAGGGATAGTACTAGCTCCCTTCCTTTCAGCAACTGTTGCAGAGGTTTTTTGTTCTTGAATGTAGGCTATGTAAAAGAAAAGGAAGAGCTCACAGGCTTCGGTTTGCTTTCAACCGGTAATCATTGCTTTGGCTCGTTATTGATACCTCTCTTCTTTCCGCTCGAAATATCCTTGCTTGGCTTTTCCGCCACAAGCTTCCTTGGAAATTCTTTGCTGTACCTGAGTTCCCATACATGACACTCTTGCCTTGCAAAGAAGATTAATATAAAATATCAGTCAAAGGTTTTGTATTCCTAGCCAAGATCTTTATCTCTGAATAAAAGGGGGAATTTATCTCCTATGAGTCACGGGCACTGAGGAGCTGGGAACATTTCCCTGGCAGGGAGAGTTGGCAAAAATAGTCCCAGTGGATTTCAAGTTTATTTGACTAATTCTTTCACCACTTGTCAAGCGAAACTACTTTTGTTTAGGTAACAAAACAAGCTGTTTCCTCTGCCATTTCTCCAGTGAGTAGTATAGGCACTTGTGGCGAACACACATTACTGCTAACTGTTATGATGTTTGCTGTCAAATTCATTTATTTATACAACTGCTGCAAAAAGCCCGAGGCCCGTCAGCAGCCATGAAAGATTTCAGAGTCATGGTGTGGGGTCACGAGAGGGAAAAAAAAAAGTCTCCACTGGTTATGAGAAAGGAACTGACACAGGAAATGGTCACATATGGCGCAGATTTATTGTGTCCGGGGCTTCCCATTCAAATCTCATTATAGCCACGGCTCAGAGCAGGGCATGGCACAGTCGCATTCATTTTAGTTTTGGCATCCAGCAGAAATTACTGCTGCGGCTTCCAACCGAGGGGCTGGAGAGGTGATAAGTTTATCATTCTGGGGAAAAACTGTGCCAGGAATTGTATCCGGAAAGAATGCTGTCGGCTGTCCCTGCCTTTAAACTAACCTATGAATATCACTTTGTTTAAAGCTAGCAGGCAGGTTTGCTAGGAGTAGGTCTGTGGGCGGGGATGGAAGGAGGGTAGAGAGAAAGGGTGGGTTGGGGGTGGAGAGGAATGAAGGGAAAAGTTAAGAATAGATGAAAGATAAAATCATCTTGGATTTTGCAGGGCTTTTATTTATTTGTTGATTAGTGGAAAAAATAGGTGCCCTACTTATCAACACACGTATGCACATACATGCATGCATGTACATATGTATGTATGTGTATTTCATTCTTGCCTATATTTTCTAAAGAACATAGATTCTCATATCTACCTTTTAGCATTTTCTTCACCTGTAACTTGTCTCTTTCAACACCATTTATTATGAAGGCTTGCAACACTTACATGTGCTATTCCAGGCTGTGAGGCAAATACTAGTTCGAGATGAGGATAGAGCCAAAAGGTGCAAAAAAAGAAGTAGTTTAAAAATGTCCCTTTTTTTTAATGACAAATGTAACAGTTTATATCTATCAGCACGTGTTTTCCCTCACTCTGTGCATATTTCATCTCATTTAACTCTTTCCATCTGCCTATGAATTGGATACTATTCTCAATGCCTTTGACAAATGAGAAAACTGAGTCAGAGAAGATAAGTAACTTGTCTGTGGTTTTGCAGCTAGAAAGCAGCGGAGCCAGAATGCAAAGCAATTCTCTGACTTGAAAACCCAATCTCTCACCCGCTAAGCTGTACTTCCTGAACTTGCATTTGCCGGGGCTGTTTTCAATGTAGTATTCAAAGAATAAAATCATAATTGGGACCATATTCATTGATGTTTGCAGGTGAAATCACATTACAACAAAATGACAAAAACCAAAACCACTTTCTAAGCCACTTTTTCAAACGATATATAGATGATGACATGTCGTTATAGTAAAAGAATATAAAATAGTCACTTAAATTTGTTTGAATAGATTTCTATCAATAAAAAGGAAAATGGTTTATTCAGAAGAGGGGTCTGTTGGGTACGTATCTGACCTCTTTCCCCATCTTCATTGTCATTCCATCAATTACTTTCATCTCCTGATCTTTTTTTCCCTCAAAGTAACATTTTTATTAAAAAGGAACAAATATTTTGAAATACCTTCCAACAGAACTTAGTAAAGACAGAAATGCCTTTAACAGAAAGCCTTACAAGCATTCCTTGCTTCATGCAATGGCTGGTTTTATGTGGTTTTCCATTTTTATCAGATTAATTTTGAAATGTGTCCTCATGGAAAATAGACCCAAGTACAAGAACTTTGGTGGGATTGCTCATAAAATTGTGACAGATCCTATAACCTGCAGCTCCTGAAGTCTGCCGGCCATTTTATACCTGCAGATGTGCACATTCCTCATCAAACAGCTTCCTGTTCCTGTGCAGTGTCTGTAGTCCTTCAGAGCTGTCTTTGCTCTTGGGCATCTCCTGACTCCCAAGTATTGCAAGCTACTTGACTCCACCAGGAAGTAGCTGTTAGAGTACCGTCCTCATTGAACATGGTGCCAGAAGTGACTACACCCCTAAGTGCCACTGTCTAAAAATTGTGAAAGCCAATCTGGAAATGCATGAAGCTCCAGGACCTCAACATTGGTTACACATTGTACTTCTTCATTCTGATGAACTTTAAGTTTCTCAAATTACTTATAATAACTACCTTATAATAGTAACTATTGTAATTATACTTAGTTTACTTAAATAATAACTATCGGCCTGGTGTGGTGGTTCACACCCGTAATCCCAGCACATTGGAAGGCTGAGGTGGAAGGATTGCTTTAGGCCAGGAGTTTGAGACCAGTCTGGGCAACATGGTGAGACTCCATCTCTACAAAAAATTAAGAAAATAAAAAATGAGCTCGACATGGTGGCATGCACCTGTAGTCCTAGCTACTTGGGAGGCCGAGGTGGGAGTATCACCTAAGCCCAGGAGTTCCAAGCTACAGTGTGCTCTGATTACGCCACTGCACTCCAGCCTGAGAGGCAGAGCGAGACCCTGTCTCTAAATAATAATAATAATAATAACTGTGTTATTGTTATTATAATAATCTGTATGTATATATGTGCAAACATATGAATCTCTTTTACAATAACTAAAAATACTATGTTATCATCATTCAGTAGACTTCAAGATCTAATTCGGGACTCCAAATTAGCAAGGTTGTGTTTCCTGTTACTTGTATTGAATCTATTATGAAAAAGAACATCATCCCAAATTTACCTTCACCTTATAAATATAATGCACACCCATTATTTCTGAAGTTGTAAAAAATAATTTTTTAGCTAGAATTTCCCATTCTAAAAAAGCATACTGCTTTTCTCTGTTATTTCTAATATTACCAAAACATATTTCTATTTTCTTTAATAATTCTTTTGAAA
>NW_012148507.1:2784435-2789142 GCF_000956105.1 Propithecus coquereli
GTCTATGGTTTCTAATCTAGAGAAAGATGAACAAAGCATATTGTACGTCCAGGATTTTTTAGGAAGTTAAAGTATACACAAAGCAAGTGCTCATGTGCACACATGCACACACACATACAACCTGCTTAATCTAATTTCCTCGATTTGGAGAAGAGCTTCTGGACTTTATCACTGCTATTGTCCATCTTGAATGCAATAGCATATGCCAAGCCAATACTCACTGGTCACTCAGCATTTATTAAGTCCTGTCCACCCTTGCCTTTTTGAGAGGAAAGCCCTGAGGTGGCTGGGTGGCTGCCCCTGACAGGCTGTGTCACTTATCCATTCACATTGATTATGAAAGTCAGCTGTGGCCAGACCTTGTTTTTTTTTTTTTTTTTCCTTCTTCTCACAGCCTCTCTTACAAGCACCCCTGCCTGGATTTTCATGAGGAAATAATCAGATTAGGCCTTTCACGGTGAGTTCATATGGAGTTCTCTTTCTTCAGTGTGCTACTAACTGAATAAACGTGTTTAGTGGTAAATTGTAAATGACATTATGATTACCAAAGCCAGCATGGGTTTCATTTAAAAGTGATCAGAATTGCAGACCACAAAAATTGTGACTGGCAGATAAGGCCATTTGGAGAAGTGGGAAAAGAAAAGACAAAAACAAGTGAGAAAGATAATCATTACTCAAAACTAAACCTTCCCCAACTGAGAGAAGCAGGAGGGAAAGAAATTCAGAGAAAGGAAAGATGAAACCCTATTTAGAAGTGACGCTAGACTGTCACTGTGGGCTCCTGCCAGCTGTGGCTGGGGGATTCAATCTGTCTGGCTGTGTGTGCAGCCCTCTCTTAAGTAGTTAATGTGTATTCTCCACCATAATTAAGAACTACACTCATTTAGTGGCTCTCAGAACCACACTGTGTTGCTTACATGTGCTTTATTTTTACCTCATGCCAAAATTAAAATACTAGGGTTGATTACCTCTAGAAATAACATAGGAAAATGAATAGTAAGATACTGATAAACCAACCCATCTCTTAGTCATTGGTAACTTCCAAAGAAATTAAAAATAAAATTTCTTACTTACGGAGACCAGGATTTCAAGTTTGGCTACCAAACTGAATAACTAGTGTTCCCTTTTGATAATCTTTAGACTATTGCCTTTGTTCAGTATGTGCCTATATCTTTATACTCCTGGGATAGTATCATAAAATATTAAAACAGCCAAATGAAAATATAAAAAAAGAAAATGGGCTCTTTCCAAATATGTGATTTGGCAAATAACCCCAAATCTTTCCATGTGTGCTTGCCAACAGATTGAGCAGAGAAAACTCCTGATTATTGCCCCCTCTCAGAGGATTAGTCATCACTCCTGAACCTTACTTCTAAATACAATCCAAAAGGGAAGTTATGTGGATTTCATTTCATTTTGCCAGAGGCACAGGTAGAAGTTTAGACGTATGCTTTTTTCATCTTCCTCTTCCTCATTATTACTACTAAGAAATTATGCTGAGTCAAAATTGCTTTGACTCAACTTTTCTATTTATGAACTCGGGATAATTAAACTTGCTATTAGAGAGTTATAGGTAAATAAGGTTGGGGAATGAAGAAAGGAACAAAAGAAGGAAGAGAGGAAGGAAGGAAAGACCATAAACCTTATGGCTTGAGGACATATTTGTAGTGAAGTCAAGTCATCTTCTTTGCCATTCTAATTCCTACCTCACCCTGTCCCCCTTCTAAGCACCACTCCCATTAGTCTATTGGCTTCCTGTCAGATATTTTGTACCTAAAACTCTCCTAAGCAAGCATTATATATTAGCTGAAACACCCATGGGATGAGGTAACCATCATCCTGCCTCATAAGACCTGCTTGAGCAGTAACCCAGAGCCCCTCATTGACAACAATGGTGTGAAATCCTCAGGTCCCTTCTAACAGTCCCTAATCTTCACACCACTGTTAGTGTTAATGTAAGGTTGTGGTATGTTTTGCTTGACATCCCTGCGTGACCCAGTCACTATTCACAAGTCTACCACCCACTATCTATCATCTCCAGAACCCACATCTCCTTCCTGGGACACTCATGGGATCATCCAACCTTTTACGCCCTTCCTCCAAAATTTGCTCCTGATGCTGTGTGGAATTCTGAAGTTGGAACCAGAAAACTCTTCTCTATCTTCAAAGAGCATTCTTTGCACCTTTTTGCCTCAACTGGAACCTAGCCATCTTCTAAAGATGCCTCATCCTTTAAAGCCTCTTTATGTCACACCCTCAAACATCTAGGAGACTTCTACATTCCTGTGCTCTAGGTAACAATCCCTGAGTGAAACCCCTGCTCTTACTAGGCATTTCCAAGGCATTTCCTGCTCCTCCGAGGCTGACACCATCTGTCTGACCATGTTCTCTCTACTTCACAGGTCTTGTGGACATAGTAGGCATGTCTCTTCTCTCCTTGAAGGTCATAGAAACTGGCTTACTGTTTCCTTCTCCATCTTAGCTCTGTCATGGTTTTTATCAAGGTAGATAACTGGTTCAAAGTCTTGACTGCTATGGAAATAGACAAAGACCATCCAAAGGAGAGCACGTAAAGGGTGTTTACTTTGAACTTGCTATAATTAGGGAGTCAGCCACCATCACTTCAATTTGGCAGAGACTCGAAGGCAAACAGAAGAGTAGGAGAGCTTTATAGTGAGAAAAAAGGAAGACTTCAGGCGTGAGCTGGTTGGAAGCTGTCGGCGTGGGGAAGCTGGGGCAGGCTAACCAGTAGTGGGTCATCCTATGTGATTGGTTAGTGGTGTCTATTTGGCTTTCTCTGATGGGTTCTAAGTTGGAGACTAGAACAAAAATAAGGGAAATATTAGGGAAAATTAGGGAAACTGGCAGTTATTAATCAAGTACTGGCTGTTTGGGGCTGATTGTCTTGGGAGTTATTGTTTGGTCTTCTTGGACTGGTTATTGCTGCCAGTGGGTCAGAGTTCTATTTTTCTACGTGGGCTGGACGTGGTCACTTTGCATGTCAGTTTCTCATTGCTCAATTCATCTTCAAGTCTTTTTTGGAAGAATACCTGACACAGAGAAGGTTTTCAATCAATGTTACTTATTACTATTTTTTAATCAGGTATGCTTTTTTTCCACTGTAACTTACCACTCACTGACACATTCATAGCATTGAAATTGTCCTCACCACCAACCTTCAAAATCATGAACTCAAGCATCCTACTTTCAAATCATAACTCATGTCTTTCCAGCTCACTTGTTCAAGAGCCCTTTCCTTGTGACATTAAACCCATCGACACATGCATTTTTCTAACATATGTAAGCGCCCCCCACTTTCGGTTCCCTTCTTTTGCCAACTGAAATGAGCTATGCTTCCTTATAATTAGTTCTTTGCAAATACCTTTAATACCTGTGACCTGTTGTACTTCTTCTCAATAGCCAGGCATAAACCCAACCTCGAATGAACCTAGCCATCCTATGTGTCCATGCCGTCTTACTAGGCATTTCCAAGGCATGTGCTTATGCACTTTCCACAACATACGTGTACTTACTGTGAAAATGAGGAAGATTAGGTTTCAGGGTTTTCTTCACTTACATTAGCCCCTTCCAAGGCTCCAAAAGGAGTCCCAGCAACATGTTTTCATGGGCCTGTGTTTTTGTGAAATTTTCAAAATTAAGATATTTCAATTGCAAGTAGTTAGGATAACCCCTCTCCTTGTACTTTTAATTCCCCTTCATCATAAGTGCTGTGGGGTGGGGTGACAATGAACTACCTATAGCATTTTTGAGATCCGGCTAAGGGGAATTGAGTTGGACATACATTTGATTTGGATTTAGTAGGGAGTGATTTTTGTGCTTCACAATCACGTCTATATAAAATGATTACTAGAAATCTGTGTTGACTTACCCAGTGTTATGCCACAAAGGAGCAGGAGCCGGGGTCACACTGTGATATGAACACGTCCTAAGGCATGAGAGGAAAGTGAAAGGTGGAGGAGAGGTAGGTGTTGAAGTGACAGTGCCATAAAAGCCAGACTATGAAAATTTGTTCAAATATATGCTCATATATGAGAAAAACTTCCTAAGACGTTTCCCACATTTGACAATTCTAAACACTTACATATACCAATAATGAGCTGAAAGAAACTCTTCTAAACTACCAATGATGGAAAACAAATGTCAATCGTCCAGGGTACAAGAAAGACTGAATTATCTTTCTCTTCCCTCTATAGAAAGTATTACATTTTTGTCATATAAAGAAGCAACACAAAAGTGTACAATGAAAAATATAGGAAAAGTAATACAGAGGTATTGGGTAATATTAATAAAAATAGTGCTTTTCCCTAGATTTTATCATTTTTATGGTATTTATGAAGATTTCTAAACTTGTATTGTGATTTTTTCTCATTTTAAATAAAATTTACTCTCACTCCTCATTTTGAATTCGTAATTTTGTGTCTGCTTTTGTAGAATGGTTCTCTCATATTGTGTAAGCACTAAAATATAGGAAGACTGAGTTCATGCCTCTTCCGCAATAACTGTTTTATACCGATTTCTCAATCCACAGATATTCGACCCAATCTCCCACCTCCTTGTCTCAATCCATGACACCCACCCTCACACTTCAGCCTTGACTTTCAGCTGATGATGGTGCTTCGCCTCACACCTCCCAGAAGATAATAGTGCCTGCAGTGGCCCACCCACCTCCACCTGCACTTACGCTCT
>NW_012148507.1:2790319-2791481 GCF_000956105.1 Propithecus coquereli
TAATTGACATTGCACTAATTCCTTTGAAATCAGGAAAGTAATTGGCCAAGTTTAAACAAGCAAATAATTAACACATATTTGAGAAGCCATATGTGCCTGACATTGAATCACTAGTTCCAGTGCTTACTAATAACAATAAGGCAAACAGCTCCTTATTATTGAAAAGAGAGATGGCATAGTAGCAAAATCTTCTTACTGTTAGCAAGTTAAGCATACAGGAGGTATCCTAATAAATGTTTACTCAATTCCTGGACTCAATCCAGGGTTTATAATCCAACTCATACAAAATTCCAATGGATCATGAAAATTTGCGACTTTTCATTCTCTGTCATCTTATTCTTGAGCTTACTCATGGGCACGGGGCCTGAACTGGACACTCCTTTCTCTTATTCTCACTCTCAAGACCCTGCCTTCTGTGTATCCAGCCTCCAGCATGGATAGTCTGTCATAGTCTTCTTTTCCCAGTCTCACTGCTGAATAGGGGAATAGGCAGCTTTGGATCTTGAGAGCAGAGATGACTTGTGGGACCTGTCTTTATCATGGACTGGCCCTGGTGGAGTATGTAAAAATAAATAAATGAAAAGAACTCTATCCCTGGACCTCTTTGAAGGTATGCATTCTACTAATATAGCTCTTGTACCTTATTACTCTAAAAGAATACTTGACTCAGGTTATAAATGACCCATTTTTGTTATTTTAGCTTTGGAAGGTACCTGTCATAAGGAATGGTAGTACAGAAAGGAAAACTCATGTTATTATATGTGTTTTTATTTAATGAATGAATAAATTACTCAGAAAATACTGTAACACAATACATCCTGTTGTGGACAAATCAACTATGTGATTCAAATAGTAGAAGAACGTTTATAAAAATATAGTCAGCCATAATTTTGGTCTTATGAGTTCATGTGAAATAGATTTCTTACAGTATTGAGCTAGCATATGTTAAGCATCAATGTAGGGGAAAATACAAATTTTTGTGATATATTCCTTTATTGTGATGATCATGAGTTGGTTTAAATGTATTTGAACTATAGAATAATAGTCTTATAACTTGTATTTTTGCAAAAATACATAAAATGATTTGAAGAATAGGAATTTTAAAAGGATATTACATATTAATCAACTAATGCATATTAAAAGTGTTTACCATGTTTGAGGT
>NW_012148507.1:2791531-2793888 GCF_000956105.1 Propithecus coquereli
GTCTTACTAGGCATTTCCAAGGCATGTGCTTATGCACTTTCCACAACATACGTGTACTTACTGTGAAAATGAGGAAGATTAGGTTTCAGGGTTTTCTTCACTTACATTAGCCCCTTCCAAGGCTCCAAAAGGAGTCCCAGCAACATGTTTTCATGGGCCTGTGTTTTTGTGAAATTTTCAAAATTGAGATATTTCAATTGCAAGTAGTTAGGATAACCCCTCTCCTTGTACTTTTAATTCCCCTTCATCATAAGTGCTGTGGGGTGGGGTGACAATGAACTACCTATAGCATTTTTGAGATCCGGCTAAGGGTAATTGAGTTGGACATACATTTGATTTGGATTTAGTAGGGAGGGATTTTTGTGCTTCACAATCACGTCTATATAAAATGATTACTAGAAATCTGTGTTGACTTACCCAGTGTTATGCCACAAAGGAGCAGGAGCCGGGGTCACACTGTGTTATGAACATGTCCTAAGGCATGAGGGGAAAGTGAAAGGTGGAGGAGAGGTAGGTGTTGAAGTGACAGTGCCATAAAAGCCAGACTATGAAAATTTGTTCAAATATATGCTCATACATGAGAAAAACTTCCTAAGACGTTTCCCACATTTGACAATTCTAAACACTTACATATACCAATAATGAGCTGAAAGAAACTCTTCTAAACTACCAATGATGGAAAACAAATGTCAATCATCCAGGCTACAGGAAAGACTGAATTATCTTTCTCTCCCCTCTATAGAAAATATTACATTTTTGTCATATAAGGAAGCAACACAAAAGTGTACAATGAAAAATATAGGAAAAGTAATACAGAGGTATTGGGTAATATTAATAAAAATAGTGCTTTTCCCTAGATTTTATCATTTTTATGGTATTTATGAAGATTTCTAAACTTGTATTGTGATTTTTTCTCATTTTAAATAAAATTTACTCTCACTCCTCATTTTGAATTCGTAATTTTGTGCCTGCTTTTGTAGAATGGTTCTCTCATATTGTGTAAACACTAAAATACAGGAAGACTGAGTTCACGCCTCTTCCGCAATAACTGTTTTATACCCATTTCTCAATCCACAGATATTCGACCCAATCTCCCACCTCCTTGTCTCAATCCATGACACCCACCCTCACACTTCAGCCTTGACTTTCAGCTGATGATGGTGCTTCGCCTCACACCTCCCAGAAGATAAGAGTGCCTGCAGTGGCCCACCCACCTCCACCTGCACTTACGCTCTCTGCCCTGGTTCCTGCTCCACGGAAGATGAAGTCTTTCAACCTATCTGATCCCACATCCTTTAAAAGGGCTGTGAACTCCGATCTCCCTTAGCTTCTCAAGGAGCTTACTCTGTCAGTCATCCATTCCCTGCAACATCAGTCTTTGCCTTTTTATGGGTTCTCTCTTATCTGCAGAACTTCAGCTTGTGTCTAAACATGATATTCTGTCCTTTCCCCCCACACCCCCCTCAGTATGTTTTAAGAAGCTCTGAATTACCATAACTATGCATTAGCTGCTTTTCACAAATTTATCTTGAGTGTCAGACTGGTTTACTACAATAACCTTAAAGGTTAATTATTTGAACAGAACCTACTTTTCAGTTCATATAGAGAATTTCCTTTGTATAGCATACTTATTGTCCAAACTCTAAGATAGAAATTCCTGCTAAAAGTAGGCTTATACTACCAGAGATGACTATATAATGGTTTGGTAGGATTATTTAATTTGTGTTAACCAAAGAAGTACAGTTGACCCTTTAATAATGTGGGTGTTAGGGGTGCCAACCCTGTGTGCAGTCAAAAATCCGTGTATAACTTTTGACTCGTCAAAATCTTTGCTACTAGTAGTCTACTGTTGACTGAAAGCTTTACCAATAACATAGTCGATTAACACATATTTTGTATGTTATATGTATTACATACTGTGTCCTTATAATAAAGTAAGCCAAAGAAAAGAAAATTTTATTGAGAACAGGAAATATATTTGCCATGCATTAAAAGAAAGCAGATCACTATAAAAGTCTTCATTCTCATCATCTTCACACTGAATAAGGCTGAGGTGAAGGAGGAAGGGGAGGGCTTGGTCTTGTTGTCTTAGGGATGGCAAAGACAGAAGAAAATCTACCTGTAAGTAGGCCTCCATAGTTCAAACCCCTGTTGTTCAGAGGTCAACTATAATTTAAATATTCCTTATTCTTACATTTGATCCAAATAGGTATGTCCTCCATTTTGTGGGAGTATGGGAAGGAAAGCTTGGTGAGAACATTTTCTAATAACCAATATTTGATAAAAGTTCTTTTACTTAAATAAGGAGAAAATAATTATTAACTCTGCAAAGGTTATAGTGGTAAATCTCCAACCAA
>NW_012148507.1:2797230-2799638 GCF_000956105.1 Propithecus coquereli
TCTCACGACTTGGTCACTATACCTCTTCAATTTTAATATACCTTCATAAATTCTCCATTCCAGTCTTCTCAATCTACCTCTTCTCCCACTGACTTGTAATATTATCACCTGTTCTCCCTTACCCTTTTTCCATTATAGATCTGTGATATTGTGATATAACAAGAAATATAGATATAGATGATACAGATATATGGGTTTCTGCTCTTGGTTCCTGAGGCAGAACTGCTAAAACCCCTTTAGATAGTAGTACTAAGTGAATCTTTTGTTCTAATATTTCGTCTTTGACCCTGATTACTGACATAGAACTCCTCAGACCTTTGTAATTTCTTGAGTGATAGGAGCATCTGACACTGAGCCCCTACATCCCTTGGAATTTTGGGGTGATAAGAGTATCTTCCAATCTAATAAGGCAACTCTTGGTGAATTCCTGGATAGCCTCAGGATGGGAATTGGTTTCCAGGGGAACACAGTATGTGAATAGAGGAATGGAACTTTAAGCTCCATCCCCTGACCTCTGGGGAGTAGAGAAGGGATGAAGGTTGAGTTGATCACCAATGGACAATAATTTAATAAATCTTGCCTGCATAATGAAGCCTGCATGAAAATCTAACAGGACAGGTTTGGAGGGCTTCCAGTGGCTGAACATGTGGTGTTGCCTAGAGGGTGATGCTTTTAGGGCACAACAGCTCCTTACCCCTTCTCCCGTACCTTGCCCTAAGCACCCCTTCCATCTCGCTTTTCATCTGTATCCTTTGTAATATCCTTTATAATAAATGGGAAAGCATAAATAGTTTCCCTGAGTTCTGTGAGCCTCTCTAGCAAAGTATTTGAACCCAAGGAGGGGGTTGTGGGACCCCTGATTTAAAGCTGATTGGTCAGAAGCACAGGTCACAACCCAGGGTTTGTGATTGGCATCTGAAGTGTGGGCAGTATTGTAAGACTGAGCCCTTAACTTGTGGTCTCTGACACTGACTCCAGGTAGATAAGGTCAAATATTGAGTTAAATTGTATAACACCCAGTTAGTGTCCAATGGAGAATTGGATGTCGGTAGTGAGAAACACCCACACATTTTGACCAGAGGTGAAGCATCATGTATTACATTGTGTGAGAGTGGTAAAAAACAGTTCAGTTTGTTTTCCACTCAAGAGCCCTTAGTGATTATTTCTTCATCTTAATTTTTTTACTTATTCAACTCTTTTTTCACTTAGCTATCATCTCCATTATTAAATTTAAATAGCATATATTATATTGCATATACATTTAAAATATGTTAAATGTCTATTACTTAATGCACGTGTCTTTTCTTATTTTACCCAAAACTTCTTTGCACTTTCAGTTTCTAACACAATTAGATGTTCAATAAATATTTCACATGGTTACAGATAATGATGAGAGTGATGGATGGATCACAAATCATCTTTGAAAGATTATGACTCATATGTCGCTTGTTTATTTTCCTTTATCTTATAGGTACATTTAGAGAAGAACAGAAATGCACATATCGATCACTGATGCATGGCTTCATCTGCAAACAGACCGACCAAGTGGTCCTTATTCTTGACAATGCTGGTGCCACTTGGACAATCCAGAAGTTATATCCAGTTGTATCTGTGACTAGTGGTTTTGTTGACACCTTTAGTAGTGTAAATGCCAATACTCCTTGCTCTACCTTAGGGTCTGTATCTACTTTCTATTCCATTTTACCTACCAGGAAAATTACCAGAGTCTGCTTTATGGATCAAACTCCTCAAGTTTTGCGTTTCTTTCTACTGGGGAACAAAAGTACGTCCAAGCTTCTTTTGGCTGTATTCTACCATGAGCTCCAGAGCCCCCGTGTTTTCCTGAGGGAAAGTTTTATTCCACCCACTGTGGTTCAATCAGCTTCCTTATTGCTAGATGAATCTATTGGTGTCAACTATTTCAACATTATGGATAACCTCTTGTATGTTGTTCTGCAAGGAGAGGAGCCCATTGAAATACGCTCAGGTATTTCTATTCATTTAGCCCTCACTGTGCCATATTCAGTCTTAGAAAAAGACTGGGAAATAATGATACTTGAAAGACTAACTGACTTCTTACAGATTGGCCAAAACCAAATCAGATTCGTTCATGAGATGCCTGGCAATGAAGCGACCTTAAAGGCCATTGCTGACAATAGAGCAAAAAGAAAGCGCAATTGTCCAACTGTCACTTGTGTCAGTCATTATAGAAGAGTTGGTCAACGTAGACCTCTCATGATGGAAATGAACTCATATGGGGACTCACCACCAACCACTATGGAAACTACCTCAGAGGTGATCATCTTTGAAATTGGTGATTTGCCAACAGTAAGGAGCACTGTAATGATTCCACCCTTATCTAGTAACAAACTGCAGAATTTGGCTCACCAAGTCATCACTGCTCAACA
>NW_012148507.1:2801333-2802995 GCF_000956105.1 Propithecus coquereli
TTCTCCAGAGGTTCACTCCCGTTAATTTAATGGAGCTGTATGCATTTCAGCAAACTGAGGCCATATTGGACACATATTTTTCTCAGGTAGTGCTACCTACTTTCAAGAAACTACCAACTTCTGCTTTGTGGAAAGAAATGGAGTTGCCATCTATTTTTAAGTAAATAGTACATAATGAATTGGCCTCTAGAGGCATCTGGATTTAAGCTTCCTCTGCTTGGCTAGGTCAGTTCCATGAACCTCTTTTCCAACTTCTAAAACTTTGTTGCCCCCTGTTGTCATTTGTTGTCTCCTCACCTGTCTTTATTTATACCATTTTTACTCATTTTTATTCTTTAGGTAATTTCAGCAGAGTTTGTAGAGGGAACAAAAATAAACATACATTCAATTTGCCCTTTTTAAACTGGGCATTCCCCAGCAGGGTCTTATTTCTATATGCTATCTTTTATCTGGAATCCTGGTGGGACACATTTTATGGTGTTTGCCTTCCTTTTGGTAGAAACTTGAGTTTTGCTCTCTTGAATATCCTTCTTTCCTTTCTCTTCTCCTTCCCTTTCTCTTGCCTCATTTATTCCCATACTAGAAAAAAGTCTCTAAATAATATTCTTTGTCACAAAATAAAATTAAATACCTGAGTATTTCTCATAGAAGCTTAGCTATTGAAATGCTAATGCTGTCTATAACTGGCAGAATTTTTAAAATGACTTCCCAAAGATGTGCCTCCCTGATATTTGGAACCTATGAATGTGATAAGCTAGCACTCTTATGATTATACTGTGCTATGTGGCAGAGTTGACCCTATGAAAAGGAGACCCTTCCAGATTATCAAAGTGGCTCCAATCAAACACATTAGCCCTTAGAAAAAGGAGAGTTTTCTCCTGCTGCGGCAGAAGAAGGAGGCTGAAGAGGAAGACAGAGAGATTCCAAGTGTGAGAAAGATTGGATGTGTCTCTGCTTTTAAGATGGAAGGGGCCACGTGAAAAGGAATGCAAATAGACTCTATGAGCACAGAGCGGAGATTGGCTGACAGCCAGTGAAGAATCAGTGATCTCTCTTCTACAGCCACAGGAAGTGAATTCTGCCAACAACCTGTTTGGAAGTGAATTTTTCTGATGAGCCTCTGCATAAGCAGTGAACCCAGCCAAGCCTGTCTGGACACCTGACCCCCTCATTCCCTGGAGATAATATATTTGTGTTATTTTAAGCCACTAACTTTGTGACAATTTGTTAAACAGCAGTAAAAAACCTGATATGCTATGTCACATAAAGCTTTTTGTTTATGACATTGCCATGAACCTCGGCCCCTGAAACCAGTGATAGTAAAGGTGAGCATGACACTGTGGAAGTTACCTGTGTGTGCACATGTGTATGTGTGTGTGTTTATTACATTAGTGGCTTTTTAACTAACCCCATTCTGCATAAGGAGCACCCTATGAGGCTGACTTGGAATACAGAAGAAAATTAGGAGAGCCAATAGGTGATACAAGTCTATTGGCATTCAGTCACATTTCTCTTCTGCGAACTCTCCATGTCTCCCGGGGCACTTGTTTCTAGGAAACAGCTGTTTGGAGTATGCAAGGGTAGAATCTTTCCATCAACATGGGAGGATGTTCTTTTCAAGACTGGCAGAATGTTTATCCTAGAAGAGATTCCTGTATTTCC
>NW_012148507.1:2807379-2808571 GCF_000956105.1 Propithecus coquereli
GTACCACACAGAAATGCTGAATTCCTATAGAAATCTTCTTTCAATAATTCACATTGCTAATTCTGTTCTTCATAGAATTTATCTATCTGTTCTTGCAGAGATAAAATTTTGGCTAACGCCTGCCCCTGCAATAGCCGACACACATTAGAATGATATGGCAAATCCCCACTGAATACCTCATTGTTAAACTTTAGCATGTTACGACTATGCTGTGCTGACTATGCTGTGCTGCATTTGCACAAATATAGTTAACAATATTTATAACTTGTTGCAAAGTGTCACTTAAAATAGTAGCTTTAGCACAGAGATTTTGCTGATGCAAGATAAAGTGAAAAGAAATGAGAGCATCTGGATCTGTTAATACTTTTTTATCTGTGTAATAAACCCTTCATGTTTTCCTGTCATGGAAGGTGCATTTTCTGTACATGCACTCACTAAATTTGCCAAATTCAGTCCAACTTCGTGACATTTATCTTGAAAGTTGCTGCAGATGTCTATTCCATGTGTTCTGTTAGCAATCATGCCCAAAGCCAATAACTCTTCCTAGAAAAGAAAATTTTCTGTTATGACCCAAACGAAGTATAAAACATGTACTGGATCAGTAGTATCAGCTGATTCATCCAAAGCAGTTGAATAATATATATTTTCCTTTTGAAGTATTACATGAAGTTGTTCTGTTAAGTTGAAGGCTAATTCATGCTGCTGATCAGCTATGGTTCTCCTTGAAAGAGGCCGTTTCTTGTACTTTGAAACGTTATTGGGGTCTAAGCATCCTCCAACTTCAACAATTCATTCTTTGACAATTTCTGTGATATATCACTGAATGGCCTCCCTTTTTTCCTGAGTATATAATCTACTTTATAAGTTGCCTCAGTGACATTATTTCCAGGTCTTATTGCTGCTTGAAAGAATTGCCTTTGCTTTTGCTTTTTGTCTTTTAATTTCTGCAATATAACCTTTTGTGTCTCTCCCTCTAATTTAAAATATTTGTGGTCTTTATAACTGTTACAATGCTGATGAACATTGAATTTCTTTAATGTTGATATTGCAGTATCACAAAGCAAGCAAATCATCTCATCTTTAGCAGAAACAAGATAATATTGCAATTCCCAATCCTCATTAAAAAATCTGTTTTCTTCCTTCGCCGTTCTCTTGGTCTTCTTTGACATGATGAGCTATTAAGCAGACAGAA